>NC_072739.1:104694287-104994287 GCF_026930045.1 Uloborus diversus | reverse complement strand
TCCCGGACAGGAAGTCGATGAGATGTTGTTCATCTGGGTTGGTCCGCAGCCGCCTCCCGACGACATACTTGAGGTAGTCCCTCGCCATTTCGCATACCACAGGATCTTTTGAGGTAAGAAGCTTGAAAGCTGTGTCGATGCAAAACAGGTCAAAATCATCAGCTGCTGAAGGGATTGAGATGCAGCCCAGCTTGCGGCTCCCATAGATGTAGTTATTGGAGGCCTCGGGAGGGAGGCTGAGGGTCGTCTTCACCTCACGCCGCACCATATTGTCAACCTCGGTCCAAACTGTTTTGGGGAAACGACCTGTGTGCATGGCTAACATCAGTGAGAGGAAGAAGAAGGACCGAAGCGCGTCCAATCTTTGCCAGGGTGCCCGCTTCGAGGTGAGAATCTTCATCCCCGTTTCAAGAATGTTGTTGAGGTCGGTGAAGACGGGGAGGATGGAGAACCCCACTGGCTTACCCAGGAATTTGTAGTAATCCCCGTCAGCCAGGTGTTTGACGGGGAGGCCGTTCAGATGGAACTTCGAAGGCCTGAAACCAACAGGGGTGCGGCCGGAGATGTGGAGCGACGCACTCTTGTCAGCATTGAAGACAAGGTTTAGCCTGGAGAGGTCAGCATGGTCAGGGTCCAACATGCCCTGCAGGTCAGCCGAGTTGTCCGCCAGCAAGACGAGGTCGTCCGCGAACGCCAGGAATTGTTGTTGATGAGCATCGCCTTGCAGCCAACAAAGGGCGGGGGCGATTGCTAGCTTAAAAAGAAACCCGTTAAGTGGACATCCCTGCTTAACGCCGGAATAACACGGGATTTCGTTGGTTGCGCTTTGACCTGCTAGGATGTAGGTCAAAGAGTTGTCATATATGTCGGCAACCAGCTCGACCGCAGTGTCTCCGGCACCTGAAGAGCGAAGGGCTTGAAGGATTGCCTCTTGGGGGACAGAACCAAAAGCGTTGGACAGGTCCAGCCAGGCAATGCAGATTTCCGCCTTGTTGTGCCTAGCGAGTTCAATATTCTGTTCCAGGACGAAATTGTGCTCAAGCACAACATCGAAGGGCGTGAACCCTTTTTGGTTGTTAGCGAAAGCGTTCGTCCTGCTTGCCCAGCCAGAGAACCTCGATGCAAGACACTTCACCAAGAGTTTGTAGAGTGCATGAGAGGGCAATCGTACTGGGGCGGGACCTTCCGCAGCCGAATACAGGCATTAAACATTGCAGCAAGCGACAGGCACTCCGGGTCAGCATCCTTCAGATCGCGGTAGGTCACTCCATCGGGGCCAGGGGCAGGATTCTCCGAGGACCTCAGAGCCCGAGAGACCTCAGCACACGAGAAGGGCATGGCGAGCGGATCGTCAGCAGAGGGAGAACCGTCAGGGAAAAAGGAGTTATCAAAGTCTTTCCGCTCCCAAACTGTGGAGAAGTGGTCCTTGATGTCAGAGGGTTCAAGATCGCACCGGGCTGGGGAGTCTTCCGTCAGAAGCTGGATAGCTCTTCTGCGGTTGGACTTGTAGATCCGCTGAATAGTCGAGGGGTCAGCTGCGTTGACGCTCCGGGGCCGAGAAGAAGAATCAGCAGCAAGCTGTCTAATCTTGAAGTGGGACTGAAGGCAAGACAGGATTTCAGCGTCCAACTCCTCGAGGATGGCTTGCTCTGCTTCACCCGCAGCGTCGCGCCCAATCTGGATTAGGCGCTCACGAAAGGCAACAAGGATGGGGGATGGCTCCTCGCTTCCATTCTGCTGAATCAGAGGCACATGATGGACGGCGGGACCATTTGCCTGGTTCTCCCCGTGCAGCGGAAGCTCACTTGGGGTGGGATGAACGGCCTCGAAGCTGTCATCATTAGACTAGAAGACTCCGTCAGCTGGCGCGGACGGGGAGGGCCTAGGTGATGTGCAATCCGGTGAAGGCTGTCTACTTTCAGCCGAAGCCTCGTGCCGGGACTGCGTCACGCTAACCCTAGTGTCACGGACATCAGAGGGGGTGGTAACCGTCGGAAGGCGGCTGCGAGCAGCGGCTGGGACACCGTTGGAGCGATGGCTGCTGGCGGTTGGAGCAGGCGGCAGGTTGGACAAACTACTTGGCTGGGATGGCCTACGTCTCGAGTCATCACCACCAGGGATGCTTCCACCAGCGCTGGGCAAAGGCCTCCTTCTTCGGCTTCTCTTTGGCCTGGAGGGGTCAGGAATCCGAAGTGGGGTTGCTGCTTGCCTCTGTTGTTCCTTGCGGTGGGTCGCTGCATGGTTAAGTAGACCTCTTCCCGTTAGGTTTATCGCAGTGGTGCCTACCTTCCACAGTGACCGTGACCAGGGGCCGTGAAGCCAGGCAGGGATGTTCGGAAGGCTTACGGTGGATCCTTCCATGACAAAAGGAGCACCAGTAGAGCGAGCTCCTGACAGTGAGACCATGCTCCTTAAGCAGGTGGCGCCTAAGTGAGTTCTTCGTCTCATACCACACGGCGGCTTTCCAGGCTGCAGAACAGGCTGATTCAGTAAATGGATCACGTCAGGAACCGGGAACGACAGTTGCAGAACCTCACCGACACGGGAAACTGGCATTGTCTCATGGAGGACAGGAGAAGTAAGGCTCGCGCTTTGGTGTTGGACAGGGTCCTCCAGGATTGCCGCCAATGCAGCTTCCGCAGACGTGGGCACGTTGCTACCGGAAGCAGCTCCATGTTGGGGAAGTCCAGAATGGCGGGGCTCTGGTTGCTCTGGGCGGCGTGGCAGGACAACTGGAACCTCAGGAACAGGGGGCAGATGCCTTTCCGCTGCTTTCCTCAGTTTTTTGGGAACAGAAGTGGTGGGGAGCAGTGAAGCAGTGCCACCGCAGGGTCTTGCCACATCCTGTTGGGTGACCGGCTGAGACGACTCCGGGATCACGGGTTGCTCAATGTCGAGGGAGAGCGGTTCCTGCGTCGAGAGGAAGAGGACATCTGTATCGTCACTAATATTGGTCGAGTGAAAAGTTGAGGGAACAGGGCTGCAAGACTCGACGGAGGACGAGGCACTCTTGTTATGCTGGTTGAATGTTGCAGCAACCTTCAGGCAGCCATGGAGAGCCGGGGACTACGTGAGCCTAAGCTCACAGAAGGAGCACCAATATTCTGTTTCATCAGTTCGGTGCCGGTGTTTCCTGGCGAGGTGCTTCTTAAACGCCTTCCTGGGACTGGACCTGCTAGTGCTCTTGAATTCCCGGGTGCAGTTAGCTTCTGGGCAGACCAGTGTTGCCGGGAGAGGGAGAATCAGGTGAAGAACGTTGTCGATTCGCGTCGCGGCAAGGGGACTGGAACCGAGGCTGAAGGCAGCGACTTGTGACTCGCTGGGCTGCGACGTTTCCGGCTCAATCTCCGTCCTGATGCCTTTATCGTGAAAGGGAGAACCCTGTTCATCGTTGACGTCACCGTGCCATTCGAAATTCGCCCAGAGGCCCTTGAAGCTGCACGTGAGCGTAAACTCACCAAATAGGCTCCCCTCATCGACCACTTCAAGGATCAATACTCCGCTGTCATCATCCCACCGGTGGTAGTAGGTGCACTTGGTTCATGGGATCCTGCAAATGATCCCTTCCTCAGGAAAATCATAACCAAGAAATTCCTCAACACCTTCCGGAGGCTGTGCACCAGTGACGTCATCAGGTGGAGCAGGTTCATCTATGTTGAACATCTGACGGGGGATCGGCAATTCCACGAGAGGAACATCGCTGGTGTCGCTCTCAGCCAGTAATTGCGCTGCTGCCTCCTACGGTGCGTCACACCCCGCTCGGACATTTCCCCCTACTCGGCTTATGCTTGAACTTTTGAACTGTTGAACTTTTGCCGATTCTTTTCCGCGTCTCGCGTTTCCCTTGCTTGAATTTGTTCATTTCATCTGTATATTCTCATCACACCATCAGCTTTTATGTTTGGAGTACTTTTATTTCATGTGGAAACATTTTCTTTTTATTTAATAAAATATCTGCTTAATACGACTTAGGGGTACCTTTAATACTTATAGGACTCTGACATTGCACATATGGACGAGGCATTAAAATTATTAACATCTAAGGACTGGATTATCAAAATCATGGCATGGGGTCAGGGGGAGCACCACAGATTCCTATCTAATGACTAAGCGGACAACGTCTCAACAGTTTTGTGTGGTGAGGTAGCCGATCTCACCAGCAAGCGTATTTCATCCCATTGGACTCGTGCCCGTGCCCGTCGACCAGGCTAGGTGTCAAGTGGACGATTTCAGATGCCGGCGACGTGTGCATTGATCCTTCTCCTCTCCCTACTGCTCTTTTTAATGATGTTAATGGAGGGTCTGGTAGTACGGGGGAGTTCGGGGGTTGCAGTCTCATTTTTCTACGGGCAGCGACACGAGATTGTCACCCGTTCCAACCGGTATTTTTCTTCCAAATTTTAGTATTACTGTCCCGATTAAGAATTCTGGTCAAAATCTCAGTAATTCTTTGATTAATACTCATGAAGATATTGTTGGAATGGGTGGTAACCCGGTGCTTAACATGCTCAATACTTCCTGTATGTCGCGCCAATAATATGCCCAGTTTTTCACCCTTCCCCGGCGGTGGCGCAGTTTCGACTGCCCTTCCCCCCGGGTTCTCTCCACCAGTTTTCTCAGAAGAGACTGAATCATACTTGCCAATTTAATTTGTATAACATATGGGCGCCTGCCCGTGGGGATGTTGCTCTTAGGAGGCTATCACCCGCGCGGTCCCCCCCCCCCCGGAGCAAATCCGTTGATGTTAATTTTGATGCTGTTTTACCCCCCGGTGGGCTTTTTGGCTCACCGTTTTTTAATTCTGCCCCGTTGGATGGCTTCGAAGCCTTCTCACCTACGGGTTCCCCGACGAATGTTTCCGGGGCCTCCAAATGCTTCCCCTCGTTCGCCGTCCCTGAATGTTCTTCAACAGGCTGGAAGTCGTGCTGGAGGAGGTTTTTGCCGGGAGCGCTGTCCGGGCTCCCGATGGTGATAGCGGTAATCCTGTCACTTTTGATGTCAATGAGGAGACTGGCTTCCTCCCCAACTTTGAGAGGCGCTTCGGGCCAGTTCACTTGATTTTTGCCACTTTAACAATCTTGTGTCGTCGTTTATCAGGAGGGTCGAAGAGGAAGTTAGGCTCCCTCCCCCCCCCCCATCAATGACTCGGCCAAGAAGGGACCATCCACACCTGTTTCGGCTGACGACCCGAGGATAATACAAAAACTCTACAAAAAGAATCGTAGACGCGCTATGCGCATTATTCTTGGGGAGGACTCCGGGTTTTGCGACCTGAACCCTGAGGGCGTGGCCGACCACTCCAGGAAAACCTGGACAAGGTGTGTGATTTGGCCTCGAGGGTGGGTCTGAGATTTAATCCGGGGAAGTGCTTTTCGATTCACCTGGGGACGTCAGCCAGGGTGGAACAGCGGGATACCACGTTCTATTTGGACGGGTCTCCGATCTCAATCCTTTTGGACGGCTCTCCGGGTATCTTCCTGGGAAGGTCGGTGGGTTCATACGTCCCCAAAGACACCCGTTTTTCCTCGAGGAGCTCAAAAATCATGCCTCCAAAATCCTCGAGGCCAAACATGCCTCCTGGCAGCGGTGTGAACAATATTCTCCTTCAGACATTTTATAAACTCTAGTTTCGTGATGACTTCCACCCTCGACTTATCAATTAAGAGAAATAAGCCAGCCCCATCGGACTCTCCTGCACGGTATTCCAAGCGTATTCTTCAACTTCAAAGGGCACTCCGACACTTGCAAGTAATCTCACTTCTTTAGGAAAGATCCGTACAAGAAAATTAGCTTCTATGCATACCGATTCTTCAAGCAGATCATATTCCTTCCCTTACTTTCACTAAATCGGAATCATTCTCTGAAAAGGAACTCTCTGCCCAAAAACTACATTCCTTCACCGACACTCCAATGTCAGACCTTCTCAATTGTAAGAGGCCCGAAGAAGCACTCTTTCCATCTAATACGCATTCATCTTCTCAACTACTTAATTACTTTAAACTTTATGTTAATGCCAAAGGAACCGAACAGTAATAATTTCTTATTCAACACTGAACTTACAAAAATCTCTTCAGCAATCATCGAAGAACTGATTGATAAACACAGGATTTTCTGTGAGCCCATCACGGAAACCGCGGATGATCAATTTCATCCTCATTCTCCTAATCAGGATTATTCACCTAACTCTTATGCGGCAGCACCGAATGTTTTTAAGTCTGAGGAGTCTTCATCCATTTTTCAACTGGTAGAAGAAATTAATTGTGAAAATGATTTTAAAGGAAGCAATGCCGTAAGTGTTAAGAATCTTAAAAAGAAGCACACTCTTCTGTTATACCCAATAGAACCAAACACCAGCTCCAATAAACTTAAATCGTTTCTTCATCAACGCCTTGATCCAAGAAGACACAATATATATATATCCTTACCTAGGCTTATCAGGCATGGTGGTCTGTTTGGTTGGTTGATTTGATTTTTATTGGTTGGTTTGATTTTTGTGGCGCAAGAGCCCTTGAGGGCTATACTGCGCCAAACGATATTTTATTATAATGCTATTTATTTTTCATTAAAGAATAAGGTAAATAAAAGCATATTTTGAAGAAGCATAAAACTTCAAGTGCTAGTGTTAAAAAGTGCAGCCGATAAAAACATTTAAACAATTTGAAGATAAAGACAAAATGGGCAAAACAATATCTTGAAAAACAAAGGAAGGACGAAATCACATAATGTCGAGACAAACACTAAATTAAAAAGGAGAATCCAATCTCCTGGAGGAAGGAGTACAAATTGCGATGGAACGGTTCCCCCAGCAACTCCTTCAAAGATGGGTTAAAATTATTAAAATATTTATAACGAATTAGATTAAAATTTGGGCAGTTGCATAAAATGTGCAACACTGTCTGATTTACATCACATGTAATGCATGTTGGAGCTGGTTCATGACATAAGAGATATTTATGAGTAAATCTGGTATGTCTAATGCGAAGTCGAGCTAATAAGACTTGTTCTCTCCTGGTGATATTTAATGATTTAAAACCTGTAGTGGAGGTTTATTTTGAATTTCTGAATTCCAAGTCCCCTGCCAATACGTGTTGAGGCTTACAACGACGGCGTTTTTGATGTCATCGAAAGGGACACTATTATCGACCAGGATACTTGCAGCTCTGGCAGCTGAGTCGGCTGCCTCATTGCCTGCAATGCCTACATGACCAGGGATCCAACAAAAAATAACACGAAAATTATTTTGCATAAGGTTTTTGTATAAAAGATATGACTGGATGACTACAGGATGGCTGTTATTATTGCAATGAGTGATGGCTTCCACTGAACTCTTTGAGTCAGTGAATATCACCCACTTTCTATGATTCTAGCTATTGATTCTAGAGATGAAAATATAGCTTTTATTTTTGCAGTAAATACAGAGCAAGATGTGTTTAATTTTCTGCCGTAACTTGATCATTAATTATTGTGGAAAAGCCGACGTGATCGTTTGCTTTTGATCCGTCAGTGAAAATGTGTTTATAACCAGAATACTTGCTTTTGATGTCATGAAAGACTTGTTGATAAACTGTATTAGCGGTAGTTTGTTTTGGGAATTTTGAGAAATCATTGATTATAGAAGGTATGACTTCGCACCATGGTTCAATTAGTTTTATTGTGTTAACGGTTTTGAAATTCGATAGCTGCAGCTCTGAGAGTACCCGACGCATTCGGATCCCAAATGTTGGGGTCATCGAAGGCCGGTGTAGAAATAAAGCAACATTAGATGGATTAAAAATGTGGACATGTAGTGGGTGATTGGTGCAGGGTTTTGTTTTGAAGTAAAAATTTAAAGAAAGTTGGAGGCGTCTATTGTTTAGAGATTGTTCGTGTGCAAGGATATGAAGACTGTTGATAGGCGAAGTTCGAAACGCTCCTGTGCAGATGCGCAGTGCCTGATTATGTATTGGATCCAGACTTTTCAGATAGGTTTTTGCAGCGGAGCCATAAATTTGACATCCATAGTCAAGTTTTGAGCGTATCAGAGCCCTGTATATTCTTAACAGAGACTCTGTATCAGCATCCCAAGAAGTATTCGCTAAGACTTGAAGGATATTTAATTTTAATGAACATTTCTTTTTTAACTCTTGTATATGTGGTATAAATTTTAGTTTATTATCAAGGGTGAGACCAAGGAATTTTCCTTGATCTTTTACAGCTATTGGTTGATTATTGAGGAGAAGATTTAGATCAGGGTGAAGCCCTCTTTTACGGCAGAAGTGGATACAGAATGTTTTTTGAGCAGAGAAAGTGAAGCTATTTTCTTCCGCCCATTGGGTTACTTTATTGATTGCAATTTGAAGTTGTCTTTCAATGATACTCATGTTCGTTGATGAGAAAGAAATTTGAAAATCATCCACGAACATGGTACCTTTTACGGCGGGGGGCAATTCGTCAATTAAGCTATTGATTGCTATAATGAATAGAGTTACGCTTAGTACACTCCCCTGGGGTACTCCTTCTTCTTGAATGAAGGTATCCGACAGAACAGACTTGACGCGTACACGAAAAGAACGATGTTTCAGAAAATTGGAGAGAAAGATGGGTAAATTACCTCGCAACCCATACTCATGAAGGGTTTTGAGGATCCCATACCTCCAGGTACGGTCGTATGCTTTTTCAATATCGAAAAATACGCTCACAAGATGTTTTCGTTTAAGAAATGCTTCTCTTACTGATGTTTCGAGAAGCATTAGATTGTCTATTGTGCATCTGCCACGCCTAAACCCACTTTGATATGAGGATATGAGATGGTGTGACTCCAGAATGTGCATCAGTCTGGCGTTTACCATCCGTTCCATGACTTTACATAGGCAACTAGTGAGAGCTATAGGTCTATAGCTCTCAGGTTTATCTGATTGTTTATTTGGTTTAAGGATAGGGATAACTATTGCTTGACTCCAAGATTTTGGGAATCTATGTTCAGAATAAATTCTGTTAAAAAGCTGCAGAATATTTTCTAATGAAGATCTGCTTAGATTTTTTAACATGCTATTTTGAATTTGATCTGGACCTGGTGATGTGTTTTTTGATTTTTGTAAGGCAGTATTTAGTTCATGAAGGGTGAATTTTGTGTTGTATTGGTTAAAAATGTTTGAATTAAAATCTAGAACTTTTTATTCTTTGCGTGATTTGATGGTTAAAAATTTTGAGCAATAGTTATTTGCACTGGAGACTTCTGTCAAATAAATCCCCATGCAGTCAGCCACCTCTTTGTAATCGGATAGAATACGACCATTATTCTCCAGAATGGACGACCATTATTCTCCAGAATGGGTGCACAAGATGTATTGTAGTTGCGAACGATTTTTTTTATTTTACCCCATACGGTCTTTGATGGGGTGGACGTCGTAATTGTGCTGAGATAGGTCTGCCACGAGTCCCGCTGGCTCTTCCGTCGAATCCTTCGAGCTTCAGCACGAGCTCGTTTAAGTGCCACGAGATTTTGTGTGGTTGGATAACGACGAAACGTGTTCTATGCCTTTTTTTTGTTTCTTATGAGCCTCCTGACAATCAAGGTTCCACCAAGGCTTAGGAAACTTGATCCTGCCTTTAGTGGTTTTTGGTATAGCAGCGTTAGCTGCTTTTAAGATGATGTCGGTTACTCGCTTTACCGCTACATCCATATCAATATCAGTCACGTCTTCTGATTTAATATCTGCCAACTGGGTAAATGCTGCCCAATCAGCTCGATCGATGCGAAGTCGAGCTTGCTGATGCTGCTGATGGCCGCAGCGTCCAGTAGAGGTTATCCTGATCGGAAAGTGGCCACTGGAGTAGAGTCCACCCTCCACCTGAAAATCCCAACGTGGCAGAAAAGAAGGTGAGCATATTACGAGATCGATGGCATGGTAAGATTGGGTAGAAAGATGAAAATAAGTGTTTTCACCGTTATTAAGGATGCAAAGATCATTGTCTTCAATAAAATTTTCTATTGTTAAACCTCTACTGTTGAAGTCTGAACTCCCCCAGAGAGGATTATGGCCATTGAAATCCCCCAAGATGACAAATGGGGGAGGAAGTTGATCAACCAGTGTCTGCAACTCCACGCTTCTTAAGTCATAGGAAGGTGGGATATATACAGAACAAACTGTGAACAGCGAGTGAAGGTGAACGCGCGCAGCTACTGCTTGCAGGGATGTGTTGATATTGAGTTGGCTAGATGCATAAACATTGTTGATTAGCAATGCCACTCCTCCACAACGACGGTCTCCTGACAAGCAGTCCTTGCGGTACATGTCAAAACCTTTCAACCTCGGTCTATCAGCAGGGGACAGAAATGTTTCTTGCAGACAAAATATGGCCGGTTGGCAATATTCGACAAGATCCTTGATGTTCATGACATTATGCGAGTAACTCTGACAATTCCAAGAAAGAATGCTCAGGGCCATTGAGAAAAGAGGAAGGAGAAACGGCCGAAAGAAGAGGGAGCAGCTCATGAAGGAGGATGGTCCGTCCATCCTTCATCGTCGGATGGCGGAAGGTCTTCGAATTCGACATCCTCGTCCTCCTCTTGGGGAGGAGGTTGTTGAAGTTTTTCAATTTCGGACTTGGTTAATTTTACTTTCTTGCTAGAAAGTAAAAAGTCCTCTTTTTTAAAATTATAAAATTTTGGGGGCCTCTGTTTTAGAGACTACCCCAATTTTTGCGCGCATTTGAATAATTTTCTTTTTTTCCACAGTTTTGTTTGGTTTTTGATCAGTTGGTTTTTTGAAATTATTGTAGATGGGTAACTTGTACTCGGGATTTGTGTACTTAATATTTTAGTTTCGTTACTATTTTTTTGTGGAGGCTTAGGGGTATTGAGCTGTTTATTTTTTCATTTAGGAGAGTTAGTTGATTTAGTACTGGTTATTGTATTAATAATTTGAGGATCTGTTTGTGTGCTGGTAGAATTGAATAATTTTCTTACTGCTGCAGCATATGAAAGTTCGGCTGAAGGCGTACGAGACTGAACTATTTATTTGACATCTGGATATGATATGTTCTGTGTGGTTTTGATTACATGTATTTCCTTTTCGGAGAGCCAGTTTGGACATTTTCTAGCGTAGGACGGGTGATCTCCTTTGCAGTTCACACATTTATATTCCTTTTTGCATTCATTGCTGTGGTGGCCGAGCTCAGCGCACCTGGCACAAGTTTCTGCACCACGGCATGACAGTCTGGAATGCCCAAAGCGCTGGCACTTAAAGCACCGTAGCGGGTTTGGAATATATGGTCAAACAGGGCAGGAGAGATTACCAGCTTTGACACGTGAAGGGAGGATAGGCGTACTAAAAGTCAGAATGATATGTTTAGTATTCTGCATTTCGCCATTGCGCTTAATAGTGATCCTCTTCACTTTACTTACGTGTTGGTCTTTCATTTCTTCTAGAATTTCCTCCTCTGATGTAAATAGAAGGTCTGGTTCTGAAATAACTCCCCGAGAAAAGTTTAAAGTTGAGTGAACTGTAACTGTACATAGATATGAGCCAAGTTGTTTGATAGCTAGAATAGGTTGAACTTGTTTACGATGTTTGATTTCAACTAATAGTTCGCCAGTGCGTAGCTTTTTTTACTGATTGGAGCTCGCCGATAAGATTTATTAATGCCTTGTTAATTAAGAATGGGGATACAGCGGTGAATGTTAGATTTTCGTTCCTTTTGACAATAAAGAATTTTGCAGATGTAAGCGATTCAGTCTGACGCTCCCCACAAGGGGGAGAAGTGTTCTTTGTGTTTATATCCATAAAAAAACCAGAGAACTAGGGGGAAAAGTGGGGTCTAGCCCCTGTGTAGCCCCCCTACACAGAGGTAAGGCTGCGTACGACAGGGTTCGCCTGCTATCCCTGAAGCCTCCCGTTTGAGGCACCGACTACCCCCGGTACCACGCAGCCATAGGCACGGTTGACACACCTTGGCTTAGGGGTTTTCGTCCGCATTTGGTAAGTGTGATGAGGGAAGGAAGGGAAAAAAATCCCCTCCCGCCGATATTCTGTTTGAGCAACTGGGGGTTCACTACTCCTCCCAAGAGCTCGCCCCGAACTCACCACACCGCAAGCCCCCCCACCACGACAAGGTAAACGGACACGGGGGGGGGTTTGGACGCTGTGTTACCACCTAGTGGCCTTTTTTCTACGCCTTTTGCTGCTCCCTCTCCGCTGGACGGTTTCGGGGCCATTTCGCCTCGGGACTCCCCGACTAGCGCTATCGGGACCTCCGGCGCTGCATCTCGCTCCCCTCCATTGAATCAATCCCCTCAGGCGGGCGAGAGTGCGGTACTGGAGGAGGGCCCACGGTACCCATATATATCAATTGTCATTTAAACAATGCTACAATTGATATATATGGGTATAGCTATACTTAAAGAAATAAACCACTGTTTCATCCAAAGTGGATATTTGATTTCGAAATGGATTATGGTGTAGTCATGTTCGAACAATGTGGGTTTAGACTTGGGTCGTTCGGAGTTACTACTGTTACCGATTATAATGGTAATATCGCTATAGTAATTCGTGGTTTAGCGTCAGTTATTAAAATGATTTGGAATGTGTATACGAGCGGAGTTGGTAATATTGTATGTGATTCGTTTGATGTTGCATGTTTACCAGTTGATATCAAATTCTTTTGTGAACCATCATATGATATGTTGGATTTTCCTCCAGTGCAACTGGTTTGAAATGATATTTTAGCGAGAATCATGAATGTGCCAATGCTTGAAAAACAAACTGTTATACTAAATGATTTAGGTGATTTGCCTGTAAAAGATCTATTTAATAGTAAATTTAAATTTCAAGAAAACGTGTCTCAGGATAACATTGAGTATCCAACTACAATAGTTGATATGTTAAATGATTGACCAGATAATAAAATGCATGCTAACGCAATTGGTAAATAGCTGAAATTAATGATGTCACACGCGACTATTTATTATTCAGTTAGGCGAGTTGCATTAAATGATTGGATTTTAACTCAGCCAAAAGAGGAGAATTACTTTTTATTCATGTTGTTAGCATGGAAGAATAGGGCTATAAATTATATACTGATGAGTTTTACAGGTTTAATTATTTCAAAAAACGCAATGAACTGGGGTTCACGCAATAAGTTTGGTTTACGGGAAATAAACGTAGAGTATAAATATATATGAATGGATATAATTGTTTAACTTGCGGATATGTTTACAAAACATATGCCGAAAAATATATATGTTCAAGTTTTAATGTCAGCGCCTTTAGATATTTAAATGCTGGTAACAACGGATGCTATAGATATCAGTCATGCAAACTTCAGCTACGTGACCGTGATGAGCAACTTACTCGTGATGAAGTTAATAACTCAAGGTGGTATTACAAGCGTAAAAGAGCTTCATATGGTGTTTTAAAAAAGAAGATTTTGCTTAAATATATGAATAAAATTCTATTTTTATACGACCAAATTCATATGTAACATGGCCTGCGTTACAATTTTGATCTTAGAAAACACAACTGATAATGATGTACTAAATTTAAATTTTGGAATTAACAATAACATTAGTATATATGCTATAAGTGGTCGTGCTAATCTTTCGCCTTTTACTAAAGATTACCGTGGAGGGGAACAACTTAAATGAGCTTAAACTAATTTTTGGACAGCTGATGATGAGTCAAACATTGCAAACAGTAAAGAAACGTTAACTAAATATGGCAAAAATGACCCACATGGTTTAGTTACTATTGTTGACGACATTTGTAATACTGCAATTCAACCAAATAAAGTTTATACAGAATTGGATGTATTTAACCCAAATCTTTTTCCTTTTTTCTCAAATATTTCCACCTTTTGCAAACAAAATTTTGAATGAGCGGTTGATACAAATAAGAAAGTTACGACATTGTATGATGAGCGAGATAAGCAAGTTTAGAATTAAAATATTTGAATAAAATTATGGCTCATTTTGGAATCGACGCAACAAGCGACTCGCCAGTTCAAAGTGATGATGAAATGAAGATCGTATGCCATGAAAATGATTATCATTATAGATTGCGAACTCGTAACAAAGGTATTCAACATCGCGAAATAGCAGTAAATTTTCAGCCATATACTGATGTGAGAAAATTAGAACGTAATCCAACTGAGCCATTTGAAAATGTACAGTTAATGCATACGTATTATTCATCGGTTCCATTTGATGTGCCTTTTGGATATGCTCCTAGTGGTGCTTATAATTTATTAGATTCATGGATTTTGTCTTGAGGAAACACGGAACGTGAGCGCGTGACTGTTATGAGACTTGATTGTCATTTAAACAATGCTACAACTGATATATATGGGTATAGCTATACTTAAAGAAATAAACCACTGTTTCATCCAAAGTGGATATTTGATTTCGAAATGGATTATGGTGTAGTCATGTTCGAACAAGTTGGGTTTGGATTTGGGTCATTCGGAGTTACTACTGTTACCGATTATAATGGTAATATAGCTATTGTAATTCGTGGTTTAGCGTCAGTTATTAAAATGATTTGGAATGTGTATACGAGCGGAGTTGGTATTATTGTATGTGATTCTTTTGATGTTGCATGTTTACCAGTTGATATCAAATTCTTTTGTGAACCATCATATGATATGTTGAATTTTCCTCCAGTGCAACTGGTTTGTAATGATATTTTAGCGAGAATCATGAATGTGCCAATGCTTGGTTGGTTGGTTTGTTTAATTTTTATGGCGCAAGAGCCCTTTAGGGCTATACTGCGCCAAACGTTTTTTTGGGATAAAGTATATAGATAAGTAAAGGAGTAAGTGTGTTTTCAGGTGAGAGCTATAAACATAGGTAGTTTAAAATAAGTAATAAAAATCAAGTAGACATTAAAAACATTTAAATAACGTATGAAATAATATGTTGGATAAAACACCTTGAATAACAAGAAAAAGACAAATCACATTTTAACGGCACAAACAATAAATTAAAAGGGAGAATCCAATCTCCTGGAGGAAGGAGTACAAATTGCAATGGGGTGGGTCCCCCAGCAACTCCTTCAAAGATGGGTTAAAATTATTAAAATATTTAAAACGTGTTTGGTTAAAATTAGGGCAGTTACTTAAAATATGTAACACTGTCTGATTTACATTACATGTAATGCACGTTGGAGCTGGTTCGCGACATAAGAGGTATTTGTGAGTAAACCTTGTGTGACCAATGCGAAGTCGAGCTAGTAATACTTGTTGTCTCCTGGTAAGTTGTAAAGATGTGAAACCTTTGGCCGAGGGCTGGATGGCATGTAATTTATTTTGTGTTTCAAGATTCCAGGACCGCTGCCAATGCGTGTTAAGACATTCAGAAATTACGTTTTTAATGTCGTCAAAAGGGACAGTGTCATCAACCAGGATACTTGCGGCTCTGGCAGCTGAATCTGCTGCTTCATTGCCTGCAATTCCCACATGACCAGGGACCCAACAGAAGAGAACATGAAATTGGTTTTTTATAAGATTTTTGTATAAATGATATGACTGAAGGACAATAGGGTGGCTGTTATTGTTGCAGTGAGAGATGGCTTCCACTGAACTCTTTGAGTCAGTGTATATCACCCATTTTTTGAAATTGGATTGGGTTATGGATTGGAGAGATGTAGATATGGCTTTTATTTCTGAAGTAAATACAGAGCAAGATGGGTTTAATTTTTCTGCCCTAACGTGACCATCCACTATTGTAGAAAAGCCGACGTGTTCGTTTCCTTTTGATCCGTCAGTGAAAATGACATGGTAATCAGAATATTTACATTTTGTATCAGAAAATATTTGCTGGTAAGCAGCATTAGAGGTAGTCTCTTTAGGGAATTTAGCCAGGTCATTGATGGTTGATATATTTACTTCGCACCATGGTTCAATTAGTTCTATTTTATTAAGAGTATTTAAATCTGACAGCTGCAAATCTAAGAGCACCTGGCGCATTCGGATCCCAAACGTTGGGGTTGCAGAAGGACGATGAAGAAATAAGACAACATTAGATGGATTAAAAATATGAAGGTGTAAAGGGTGATCAGTGTAAGGTTTTGTTTTGAAGTAGAAGTTCAAGGAAAGTTTGAGGCGTCTATTGTTTAAAGAATGTTCATGAGCAAGAATATGGAGACTGTTGATAGGTGAGGTTCGGAATGCTCCTGTGCAGATGCGCAGTGCCTGATTATGTATTGGATCCAGACTTTTCAGGTAGGTTTTTGCCGCGGAGCCATAAATTTGGCATCCATAATCAAGTTTCGAGCGTATAAGAGCCCTGTATATTCTTAACAGAGACTCTGTATCAGCACCCCAAGAAGTGTTCGCTAAGACTTTAAGGATATTTAATTTCAGTAAACATTTCTTTTTTAGCTCTTGTATATGCGGTATAAATTTAAGTTTATTATCAAGTGTGAGACCAAGGAATTTTCCTTGGTCTTTTACAGCTATTGGTTGATTGTTAAGGAGAAGACTTGGATCAGGGTGAAGCCCTCTTTTACGGCAGAAGTGGATGCAGAAGGTTTTTTGAGCAGAGAAAGTGAAGCCATTTTCCTCTGCCCATTGTGATACTTTATTTATAGCGATTTGAAGTTGTCTTTCAATGATACTCATGCTCGATGAAGAGAAATAAATTTGGAAGTCGTCAACGAACATGGTACCCTTGACAGCGGGAGGCAGTTGTTCGATTAAATTGTTGATTGCTATTACAAAAAGAGTTACGCTTAGTACATTTCCCTGGGGAACTCCTTCTTCTTGAGTGAAGGTATCTGACAAAACAGACTTGACACGTACGCGAAAAGTTCGATCTCTAAGAAAATTAGAGAGAAAGATGGGTAGATTACCTCGTAACCCATACTCGTGCAGGGTTTTGAGGATGCCATATCTCCAGGTACGGTCATATGCTTTTTCAATGTCAAAAAATACGCTCACAAGATGTTTTCGTTAGAGAAATGCTTCTCTTATTGATGTTTCGAGAAGCAGTAGGTTGTCTATGGTACATCTGCCGCGCCTGAATCCACTTTGATATGAAGATAGCAGATGGCAAGACTCCAAAATGTACATGAGCCTGGCGTTTACCATCCGCTCCATTACTTTGCAAAGGCAGCTTGTGAGAGCTATAGGTCTGTAACTCTCGGGTTTATCAGGTTGTTTGTTTGGTTTAAGAATAGGAATTACTATTGCTTGGCTCCAGAATTTGGGGAATTTGTGCTCAGAATAAATTCTATTAAATAGTCTCAGAATATTTTCTAATGAAGACCTGCTTAGGTTTTTTAACATACTATTGTGTATTTCGTCAGGGCCAGGTGATGTGTTTTTTGATTTTTGTAAAGCAATATCTAATTCTTGGAATGTAAATTTTGTGCTGTATTGATGAAAAATGTTTGAATTAAAATCTAGAACTCTTTTTTCTTTGCGTGATTTGATAGTTAAAAATTTTTTGCAGTAGTTATTTGCACTGGAGACTTCTGCTAAATGAGTCGCCAGGCAGTTAGCCATCTCTTTGTGATCCGACAAAAGTTGACCATTTTTCTCCAGAATGGGAGCACAAGACGTATTGTAGTTGCCAGAAATTTTTTTGATTTTACCCCACACCGTCTTAGATGGGGTGGACGTCGTGATTGTGCTGACATAAGCCTGCCACGAGTCCCGCTGGCTTTTTCGTCGAATCCTCCGAGCTTCAGCACGAGCTCGTTTAAGTGCCACAAGATTTTGTGTGGTCGGATACCGACGAAAAGTGCTCCATGCTTTTCTTTGTGCCTTATGAGCCTCCTGACAATCGAAGTTCCACCAAGGCTTAGGAAATTTGATCCTACCTTTAGTGGTTCTTGGAATTGCAACGTTCGCTGCCGTCAATATTATGTCGGTTACTCGGCTTACGGCTACATCGATATCAATATCAATCACGTCTTCAGATTTAATTTCTGCCAACTGGGTAAATGCTGCCCAATCAGCTCGATCAATGCGAAGTCGGGCTTGCTGATGCTGCTGATGGCCGCAGCGTGCAGTAGAGGTTATCTTGATCGGAAAATGGCCACTGGTGTAGAGACCACCCTCCACCTGGAAATTCCAAAGTGGCAGAAAAGAAGGTGAACATATAACGAGATCGATGGCGTGGTAAGTCTGGGTAGGAAGATGAAAGTAAGTGTTTTCGCCGTTGTTAAGAATGCAAAGATCATTGTCCTCGATAAAATTCTCTATTGTTAAACCTCTACTGTTGAAGTCGGGACTCCCCCAGAGAGGATTATGGCCATTGAAATCCCCCAAGATGATGTATGGGGGAGGAAGTTGATCTACAAGTGTTTGCAATTCCACGCCTCTCAAGTCGTAAGAAGGTGGAATATAGACAGTACAAATTGTAAACAGCGAGTGAAGGTGAGCGCGCGCAGCTACTGCTTGCAGGGATGTGTTGATATTGAGCTGGCTAGATGCATAATCATTAGCGATTAGCAAAGCCACTCCTCCACAACGACGGTCACCTGACAAGCAGTCCTTGCGGTATATGTCGAAACCTTTCAACCTCGGTTTATCAGTGGGCGATAGGAATGTTTCTTGCAGACAGAATATGGCCGGTTGGTGATATTCGACAAGATCTTTGATGTCCATGACATTATGCGAGTAACTCTGACAATTCCAAGAAAGAATGCTCAGGGCCATGGAGAAAAAAGGAAGGAGGAACGGCCGGAAGAAGAGGGAGCGGCTCATGAAGGAGGATGGTCCGTCCACCCTTCATCGTCGGATGGCGGAAGATCTTCAAATTCAACATCCTCGTCTTCCTCTTTGGGAGGAAGTAGTTGGGATTTAGTCAATTTGACTTTTTTGCTGGAAAGCAAAAAGTCCTCCTTTTTAAAATTATAATATTTTGGGGGCCTCTGTTTAGTGGCTACCCCAATTTTAGCACGTGTTTGCATAATTTTCTTTTTTTCAATTAGTTTTTTCGAATTTTGTGCGATTGGAATGTTTTCGTTAACAGTAACAGATACAGTATTTGTTTTTTGTTGTTGATTTTGGTTAGTTTTCTTAAAAGAAGATTTTGGACTATTAATTTGTTTATTTGATTTGGTTGTGTTTACGGTTTTGGGATTAGTTGAGGTTTCAGTTTCTGCATCTGTTTGTGTGCTTGCAGATTTAAATACCTTTTTGATGGCTGCTGCATATGAAAGGCCTGTTGTAGGTGTGCGAGATTCAACCAGTTTTCTTGCGTCTGGATAGGATATTTTTTGTGTTGTTTTAATCACCTGAATTTCTTTTTCTGAGATCCATTTTAGGCATGATCTGGAGTATGAAGGATGTTCCCCCTTGCAGTTTACGCATTTATAGGTCTTAGAACATGTATTACTATCGTGACCGGGCTCTGCACACCTGGCACAGGTGTCAGTACCACGGCACGCAAATTTCGAATGTCCAAACCGCTGGCATTTGAAACACCGGAGCGGATTTGGAATATAGGGGCGAACTGGGCAAGAGAGATAGCCAGCTTTAACACGTGGAGGGAGGACGGGTGTTTTAAATGTTAGAATGATATGTTTAGTATTGATCATTTCGCCATTGCGTTTTATTGTAATCCTTTTTACTGCACTTACGTTTTGGTCCTTCATTTCCTCCAAGATTTCCTCCTCGGGTGTAAAGAGAAGGTCAGGTTCTGATATTATTCCTCGGGAAAAGTTAAGGGTTTTATGTTCGGTAACAGTTACAAGATAGGATCCTATTTGTTTGACAGACATAATGGATGTGGTTTGTTTTTGATGTTTTATTTCAACGAGGAGCTCACCATTACGCAATTTTTTAACTGATTGAAATTCCCCTATTTGATTAACGAGGGCTTTGTTGATGAGAAAAGGAGATACTTTTGTTAAATTTAAATTAGGATCAGAACGTTTGATAATAAAAAATTTTGCGGTGCTATTCGATTCAGTCTGACGCTCCCCACAAGGGGGAGAAGTGTTCTTTGTGTTTATATCCATAAAAAAAACCAGAGAACTAGGGGGAAAAGTGGGGTCTAGCCCCTGTGTAGCCCCCCTACACAGAGGTAAGGCTGCGTACGACAGGGTTCGCCTGCTATCCCTGAAGCCTCCCGTTTGAGGCACCGACTACCCCCGGTACCACGCAGCCATAGGCACGGTTGACACACCATGGCTTAGGGGTTTTCGTCCGCATTTGGTAAGTGTGATGAGGGAAGGAAGGGAGAAAAATCCCCTCCCGCCGATATTCTGTTTGAGCAACTGGGGGTTCACTACTCCTCCCAAGAGCTCGCCCCGAACTCACCACACCGCAAGCCCCCCCCACCACGACAAGGTAAACGGACACGGGGGGGTGTGCCAATGCTTGATAAACAAACTGTTATACTAAATGATTCAGGTGATTTGCCTGTAAAAGATCTTTTTAATAGTAGTATTAAATTTCAAGAACATGTGTCTAAGGATAACATTGAGTATCCAACTACAATAGTTGATATGTTAAATGATTGTCCAGATAATAAAATGCATGCTTATGCAATTGGTAAAATGCTTAAAATTAATGATGTCACACGCGACTATTTTATTCAGTTAGTCGAGTTGCATTAAATGATTGGATTTTAACTCGGCCACAAGAGGAGCATTACTTTTTATTCATGTTGTTAGCATGGAAGAATAGGGCTATAAATTATATACCGATGGGTTTTACAGGTGTAATTATTTCAAAAAACGCAATGAACTGGGGTTCACGCAATAAGTTTGGTTTACAGGGGATAAACGTAGAATATGAACATATGAATGGATATAATTGTTTAACTTGCGGATATGTTTACAAAACATATGCCGAAAAATATATATGTTCAAGTTTAGATGTCAGCGCCTTTAGATATTTAAATGCTGGTAAGAACGGATGCTATAGATATCAGTCATGCAAACTTCAGCTACGTGACCGTGCTGAGCAACTTACTCGTGATGAAGTTAATAACTCAAGGTGGTATTACAAGCGTAAAACAGCTTCATATGGCGTTTAAAAAAAAATTTTGAAAGATGTTGCTTAAATATATGAATAAAATTCTATTTTTATACAAACAAATTCATATGTAACATGGCCTGCGTTGAAAAGAATGACGTTACAATTTTGATCTTAGAAAACAAAACTGATAATGATGTACTCAATTTAAATTTTGGAATTAGCAATAACATTAGTATATATGCTGTAAGTGGTCGTGATAATCTTTAGCCTTTTACTAAAGATTACCGTGGAGGGATACAACTTAAATGAGCTTAAACTAATTTTTGGACAGCTGATGAATGAGTCCAAGATTGCAAACCGTAAAGAAATGTTAATTAAATATAGCAAAAATGACCCACATGATTTAGTTACTGTTGTTGATGACATTTGTAATACTGCAATTAACCAAATAAAGTTTATACAGAATTGGATGTATTTAACCCAAATCTTTTTCCTTTTTTCTCAACTATTTCCACCTTTTGCAAACAAAATTTTGAATTAGCGGTTGATACAAATAAGAAAGTTACGACATTGTGTGATGAGCGAGATAAGCCAAGTTTAGAATTAAAATATTTGCATAAAATTATGGCTCATTTTGGAATCGACGCAACAAGCGACTCGCCAGTTCAAAGTGATGATGAAATGGAGATCGTATGCCATGAAAATGATTATCATCATAGATTGCGAACTCGTAACAAAGGTATTCAACATCGCGAAATAGCAGCAAATTTTCAGCCAAATACTGATGTGAGAAAATTAGAACGTAATCCAACTGAGCCATTTGAAAATGTACAGTTAATGCATACATATCATTCATCGGTTCCATTTGATGTGCCTTTTGGATATGCTCCTAGTGGTGCTTATAATTTATTAGATTCATGGATTTTGTCTTGGGGAAGCACAGAACGTGAGAGCGTGACTGTTATGAGACTTGATTGTCATTTAAACAATGCTACAATTGATATATATGGGTATAGCTATACTTATAGAAATAAACCACTGTTTCATCCAAAGTGGATATTTGATTTCGAAATGGATTATGGTGTAGTCATGTTCGAACAAGTTGTGTTTGGATTTGGGTCGTTGACGAAGGCGTCGCTCCTGTGTTCGACGTCACCGAGGGGTCCGGTTTCCTCTCACTTTTTGAGGAGCGCTTCGGTGCCGTCTTGCGGGAGGACTCCCTTGACTTTGGTTTTTTCAACGATCTCGTGTCGCAGTTCATCGAGAGGGCTGCGGCTAAGGTTAAACTCCCGCCTCCAAAGGAGTGGGACGGTTCCATCAAACCCGTTCAGGGCAATGACCCGAGGGTGATTCAAAAACTATATAAAAGAAACAGAAAAAGAGTAATCCGTGGCATCCTTGGAGAGGAATCTGGGTTCTGCGACCTGGACCCTGAGGGCGTGGCCGATCACTTTGCCATCGAAAAATCTTCCCGGCCCTTCGATACTTCTTTTATCCCCAGTGAGGACCGTGCGGAGGTTTCTCTAGGCCTTTTAGTCACCAAGAAGTGATTTCCAAGTTAAAGGCCTGCGAGAACTCCGCCCCTGGCCCGGATCGGTTGACTTACAGTCATTGGAGGTCGGTCGATCCGGAAGCCCGCGTCCTCACTGTCATTTTTAACATCTGTTTGAAATTTAAAAAGATTCCGTTGGCATGGAAGTCCAAAACAATTCTTATTTTTAAGAAAGGGGACAGATCCGACCCCGCAAACTGGAGGCCAATCGCCCTCAGTGACACAATCTACAAACTGTATGCCGGGTGTCTGTCCAGGCGCATTTCGACATGGATAGAGGCTGAGAACACACTGTCGGAGTGTCAGAAAGGTTTTTTGCCCTTCGACGGTGTGTTCGAGAACAACTTTATTATCGAAACCCGGATTAAGGGGGCTAAAACATCCAAAAAAGACCTCTCCAACGCCTTCGGGTCAGTCCCCCACTGGGCAATACTGGAGGCTTTGGCGAAAAAAGAGGCCGGGTCCGGGATGGTGGATGTCGTTAGAGACATTTATAGCGATTCCACCACCGCCTACTTAACATCTGGTGGTATCCCGGATCCCAGGTCTGTGGAGACCGGCGTCAAACAGGGATGCCCCCTAAGCGGCCTTCTTTTCAATCTTACGATTGATTTTTTGATTAGGAAGGTCCAGGGGGAAGGACCCACGCATAAAATCTTGGCTTATGCCGACGACCTTGTCCTCTTGGCCGAGTCGCACATCATACTCCAGAGTAATCTGGACGCGGTGTGTGATTTGGCCTCGAGGATAGGGTTGAAATTTAACCCCGGGAAGTGTTTCTCGTTGCACCTGGGGACTAGGGTATGTCATGCGTTAGCGAAAAAATTTTTTTTTTGAATTTTGACTTGCACATCTAGGATCTAATGTATTTGCACATGAGAAATTCATTTCTGGTGTTATTTTTGAAAAATATTAAAGTTTAGCAACCGGGAAATGGCAACGAAAAACGCCCGAAAATGCTCATTTTTACTATTTTGCTTCCGGCGTTTTAGTTAATGGATACAGACATTTATTACCATTTAAATCATTTATTTAATAAGTAAAAGGCATGATAAATGTAAAACAAAACAAATTTTAGATACTTCTAGTAGTAAAATACCAATAATTTACAATAATATGCGTATGTGGACTAGTTTACGAACAACATACTTACATTTATACAGTACCTGAACACAATACTGCACATAACTGTTGACATAGTTTTTTTTTTCATTAAGTTTCGAACACTTTTAGGAAGTCTTTCTTTGTTTTTAAAGATGGCATTAGTTCTCTGTTACGCAACTGTGTTCGTATAAAACCATCCCTCTTAGCCCAACCACACACTGATTCAGCAGCTTCGGTCACTAATTTTACCGCTCTCTCGCAACTTTGGGTATGTAATGGATATGGAGGTAGTTCCAGTGGGGTAACATTCAATGCTGCAAGCTGTGCCAAAGACAAATTTGTTGTAAATATTGGTTCCGTGAGGGTTTCTGTGTCCCAGTCAATTAGTTCCGTAAGGTCGCAAGCATTAAGATTTACTGTCTGCGGAACTTTGAAAGACCGTACTGAAGTGCATCCTAAGTCCTTTCCAGCCCTAATTGACATTATTTTGTCAACAGCAAAGGCCCTTTTACTTGTGTCCTCAGAGCAGAGAAGAGCAATCAGTAAATTCTCAGGATGAGCCCACCAGGCCCCGTTTTTTATGCAGGATTCAGAAGCTTCTTTAACCCTTACATCTTCCTTCTGCCAAAGTCTAAACAATTTAATTAGAAGTGACGGTCCATACTTTATATCACGTTTGACCTTAATTTCGAAAAACATTGGGAGGTAAACTTGTGCTACCCATGTTGCAAGAAGCTTCAAGATCTCCGTATGTTGAGGTCCAAGATTATGCTTACTCATATAGAGCAGCAAACACCTACTGTGGGAGAGCTGGCCACATTTCAGAGCTGCGACTTCTGGTACCAGCTCCCCTTTTTCAATTGCGTGAAGATACTTATATGCTACTTGGCTGTCAGTGCTCATTTGGCTTGCAGCAATTTCATCAATATTAACCCGTAACAGGGGAGGTGAAAAAATGGGACATAACAGGGGAGGTGCGGTCACACAGACCGCGCTACTTTTAAATTTTTTAAAAAACGTGTAATTGAACTAATTTCGTGTAATTTGGCATAAATGTTCACTGAACCATTTTCTGCTAAGGGAAAAATTCATTTTTGCGTTTAAAAATAAATTTACGCTCTTTGAAAAAATTTTTCCGGAGCATTTAGATTTTTCGAAAAAAATGGTAAGTTGAAATAAATTATTTAAAACTCGTAATAAAAACGAATATAGTATTTATTAATGAATGTACCTTGGCTATTTAACATGTAAAGAATATTTCAGTACCAGAAATTTCGACATTGCACATTACAAAAAAATTTTGACAGTACCTGAATTTGGACAGTTTTGCATCATGTTTCCTACAGTGATTCAGTCCTCATCTTCCCTTAAACGATTATTACAAAGCTTTGTGTGCATTCTAAGCAAACAGGGTATTTACATGATAAACATAAATATGATGTTTTCCTTTTCTTGAATATATCTCCGCGGACCTAACTTGAGAGCCATGAGTAGTAGGGCCGAAAATAGTTACACAGCCGGGAAGGTGCGGTCTCTCAGACCGCTACTGAAGAATGTAGCGGAATTTCTACCAGATGCACGTGCCAAAAAATACAAAGAAGCTAGGAGGGTGTTCAAGGTCACAAAACGATAAGCTATTGGGAGAAACTATTCGATCTGACCAAATATGAGTTAAGGGGTGGTGGGGTAAACATTCGAGCGGTCTGTGAGACCGCACCTCCCCTGTTAAGGGTTAACAAGGGGCTCCAAAAACGGAATAGGCTCAAAGTCTGTTTTTTTCTCAAGAAACTCAACTTGGGAAAAGAGTTTGCCTATAGTACCTATCCAGCCCTTTTCTGAGGAAGTTGATCCGTCAAGTTTTGCGACTGTATGACGCAATGGCAGCTCATTGATGTGAAGCCAGCAGAAAGATCTGAAAAGTCTGCGATCAAGGAATTTTTCAACATAATGTAGGATGCCACCTTTCCAGCCAGACATATCATTGGTGGTATCACTCCCAATCAATTGGAGGCTAATGTCTATACCTCTGTCCTTCAACCAATCATACAATCCTATTGCATTTTGCTCAGCCGGTTTTGCCGTTGTTGTTTTTTCTTCTGGTGTATAATGAGTGAGATAGCGACCTCGAGGCTCTTCTGTCACTGTCATGTGATTTTCTTTAATGATGCGCTTTCGAAAGCTACCAGTGTTCTCATCGTGCCTAATAATTAGAGTGTTGTCCCTCCTGCTATCGACAAAAATGCCAGTAATGTTACTTTTTGCGACATTGAAACTCTCTTCTTAACACGTTTCATAACACCCTCTTTGGCACGAAACACTTTTTTAATATCACATATGAGATGTTTTTCATCTTCACCGAGATGACCTGCCTTCACAAGATCACTCAAAAGACCATTGATTATAGCAGCTGTAGCGGCTGAAGAAACACCGAACCTGACCGAAGCAGCGGCCGCATTAGTAATATCAAGATAGTTTTGTTTAAGGTAAGTTCCTGATTTTTCTCTCACTGAGTCATTTTCACTACTGCCGATTATTTCTTCATTCGAACAATCAACTTCCATGTCATCTTTCGGATCATCAGCCTCAAACGCAAGAGTTGTAGGGTCAATGATTGTAGCCGCCTCTTGCTTTGATTTTGAAGTTGCTTCTCGTTGTCGCTCTAGACGTGATTCGTCGATTGACTTACGTAGACTCTTTTTTCTAAGCTTAGCCGTCTCTTGTGTCTCCAGGCCGGACTCTTGCATTGACGAAACAGGACCTACTTTTTCCCTCTGGGCTTTGATTCAAAGTAGTTCTTTTTGTGGGAGCCTTACTTTTGCATCGCAATTGCAAAGACTGTGAACCTGGGCATTACAAGTTTGCTTACATGGAGCATCTTCTTCACTACAAAGTACAATTTTACATGTGCACAAAGCTATATCGAAAAGTTTATCAAGTTTAAGCTCATACAGTTCTTTAATAGTTTTCCGAACTTTCTCTCGGGCGATGTCAGAGAAGATGGACCAACTCCGACTGAGTCTTTGTCCTATAGCTTTTGTGCTACAAACTATTGGTTCCTTCAATTCGTTGTTAAAACTTGACCACCGTTCTGCAATCTCAAAAGCAACAAGAGAAAAAATGTTTGCCATTGAAACATTGCGTGGATCTTGATCACTAATGACGATTTCATCTTGCTGCAACTCGAGGCATCTTTGCAAGCAGTCACGTAAAGTTGGGAACTCAGTTGGTAGGAAATTTTTCGGACCTCCTAGATATTCACTCAGCTTAGTGTTCAAAGCTCGCCTGGTTTTTTTGGCAACAGAAGATGCCATCATGACTCCAAATAATTATTAAAACAATCTGTGAAAATTTCTTGGAATATTGCGTATCTAAACAGTTAAATACGCGTGTGGCACAGATGAGTGGTCAGCTGAGCAGTAAATTCATCAAGGGTAAAAGTAAATGTTAATGAAATAGTACATTAAAAAGCTTTGTACAGATGTACCACAAAAATTTTCAGAGTATTTCGGTGTCATGGTTGGTTGGTTGGTTAGTTGATTTTTTATGGCGCAAGAGCCCTTAAGGGCTATACTGCGCCAAGCGATTTTTTGTTATATTTTATTTAGTTTTCATTTAAGAATGAATCAAAAAAGTAAAACAAATTATTTTTTCAAGTAAAAGCATAAACCTTCAAGATGTAGTATTAAAAAAGGAACACCTTAAAAACATATAAATGCTAAAAACATATTACGAAAAAATGGATAAAACAATATCTTGAAAAATATAAAAAGGACGAAATCACATAATGACGACACAAACACTAAATTAAAAGGGAGAAACCAATCTCCCGGAGGAAGGGGTGTAAATTGCGATGGGGTTGGTCCCCAAGCAACTCCTTCAAAGTAGGGTTAAAATCATTAAAATATTTGAAACGTATTTGATTAAAATTTGGGCAGTTACTTAAAATATGTAACACTGTCTGAATGACATTACAAGTTATGCACATTGGAGCTGGTTCACGGCATAAAAGGTATTTATGTGTGAACCTAGTATGACCAATGCGAAGTCGATCTAATAAAACTTGTTCTCTCCTGGTGAGAGGCAATGATGTAAAGCCTTTAGTTGAGGGCTGAATTGAACGCAGTTTGTTTTGGGTTTCTGAATGCCAAGACCGCTGCCAATGCGTATTAAGAGATTCAGAAATGGCGTTTTTGATGTCAGCGTAAGGAACAGGGTCGTCAACCAGAATACTTGCAGTTCTGGCAGCCGAATCGGCTGCCTCATTGCCTACAATGCCTACATGACCAGGGATCCAACAAAAGAGGACTTTAAAATTGTTTTGCATAAGATTTTTTAACAAATGATAGGACTGAATGGCTATAGGGTGGCTATTATTATTGCAGTGAGTGATTGCTTCCACTGAACTCTTTGAGTCAGTGTATATCACCCACTTTTTGTAGTTGGATTGGGCTATTGACTGAAGAGATATAAATATGGCTTTTATTTCTGAAGTAAATACAGAGCAAGATGGGTTTAATTTTTCTGCCATAACGTGACCATCAACTATTGTAGAAAAGCCGACGTGATCGTTTGCTTTTGATCCATCGGTAAAAATATCTTTATATTCCGAATATTTGCATTTTGTGTCATAAAATATTTGCTGGTAAGCTGTATTTGGTGTAGTCTCTTTAGAGAATTTAGCGAGGTCATTGATAGTAGATGTATTTACTTCACACCATGGTTCAATTGGTTTTAATGTGTTGAAGGTTTTGAAATCTAATAGCTGAAGGTCTGACAGCATCCGACGCATTCGGATCCCAAATGTTGGGATCATCGAAGGACGGTGTAGAAATAACAGAACATTTGATGGATTAAAAATATGAAGGTGTAGTGAGTGATTAGTGTAAGGTTTTGTTTTGAAGTAATAATTTAAAGAAAGTTTGAGACGTCTATTGTTAAGAGACTGTTAATGTGCTAGAATATGAAGACTGTTGATAGGTGAGGTTCGGAAGGCTCCTGTGCAAATGCGCAGTGCCTGATTATGTATTGGATCCAAGGCTTTCAGATAGCTCTTCGCTGCAGAGCCATAAATTTGACATCCATAATCAAGTTTTGAGCGTATAAGAGCCCTGTAAATTCTCAACAGAGACTCTTTATCAGCACCCCAAGATGTGTTTGCTAAGACTTTCAGGATATTTAGTTTCAATAAACATTTTTTCCTCAGTTCTTGTATGTGCGGTACAAATTTAAGTTTTTTATCAAATATGAGACCCAGGAATTTTCCCTGATCCTTTACAACTATTGGTTGATTATTAAGATTAAGGTTTGGATCAGGATGGAGACCTCTTTTACGGCAGAAATGAATGCAAAAGGTTTTTTGAGCAGAGAAAGAGAAGCCATTTTCTTCCGCCCATTGTGATACTTTATTGATGGCTATTTGAAGTTGTCTTTCAATGATACTCATGCTCGATGAAGAAAAAGAAATTTGAAAATCATCAACGAACATGGTACCTTTTACAGAAGGAGGCAGTTGATCAATTAAGCTATTGATTGCGATTATGAAAAGAGTTACGCTTAGCACACTTCCCTGGGGAACTCCTTCTTCTTGGATGAAGGTATCTGATAAAACAGACTTGACACGTACGCGAAAAGTTCGATCTCTTAGAAAATTAGAAAGAAAGATTGGTAGGTTATCTCGCAACCCATACTCGTGCAGGGTTTTGAGGATCCCATACCTCCAGGTACGGTCATATGCCTTTTCAATGTCGAAAAATACGCTCACAAGATGTTTTCGTTTAAGAAATGCTTCCCTTATTGATGTCTCAAGAAGCAGCAGGTTGTCGACTGTGCATCTGCCAGGCCTAAATCCACTTTGATATGAGGATATGAGATGGTGTGACTCCAGAATGTGCATCAGTCTGGCGTTTACCATTCGTTCCATGAGTTTACATAGGCAACTAGTAAGAGCTATAGGTCTATAGCTCACAGGTTTATCAGATTGTTTATTTGGTTTAAGGATAGGGATAACTATTGCTTGACTTAAGGATTTTGGGAATCTATGTTCGGAATAAATTCTATTAAAAAGCTGCAGAATATTTTCTAATGAAGACCTGCTTAGATTTTTTAACATGCTATTGTGTATTTCGTCAGAGCCAGGTGATGTGTTTCTTGATTTTTGTAAAGCAATATTCAGTTCATGAAAGGTAAATTTTGTGTTGTATTGATGAATAATGTTTGAATTAAAATCAATACCTCTTCGTTCTTTATGAGATTTAATAGCTAAAAACTTAGAACAGTAATTATTTGCGCTGGAGACTTCAGCCAAGTGAGTCGCCAGGCAGTCAGCTACCTCTTTGTGATCAGACAAAAGTTGACCATTTTTCTCCAGAATTGGAGCACAAGATATGCTATAGTTTCCAGCGATTTTTTTTATTTTACCCCATACAGTCTTAGATGGGGTGGACGTCGTGATTGTGCTGACATAGGCCTGCCACGAGTCCCGCTGGCTTTTCCGTCGAATCCTACGAGCTTCAGCACGAGCTCGTTTAAGTGTCACAAGATTTTGTGTGGTCGGGTATCGACGAAATGTGTTCCATGCTTTTTTTTGTTTCTTCTGAGGTTCTTGGCAAGCAGAGTTCCACCATGGCTTAGGATATTTGATCCTGCCTTTAGAGGTTCTTGGTATAGCAGCGTTCGCTGCGTTTAAGATGATGTCGGTTACTCGCTTTACCGCTACATCAATATCAATGTTAGTCACGTCTTCCGATGTTATTTCTGCCAAATGGGTAAATGCTGCACAATCAGCTCGATCAATGCGAAGACGGCCTTGCTGATGCTGCTGATAGCTGCAGCGTCCAGTATATGTTATTTTGATTGGAAAGTGGCCACTGGTGTAGAGACCACCCTGCACCTGGAAATCCCAAACTGGCAGAAAGGAAGGTGAGGATATTGCAAGATCGATGGCATGGTAGGTTTGCGTAGGAAAGTGGAAATAGGTATTTTCACCGTCGTTAAGAACACATAGATCGTTGTCTTCAATAATGTTTTCAATAATTAGACCTCTGCTGTTAGAGTCTGAGCTCCCCCAGAGAGGATTATGGCCATTAAAATCCCCCAAGATGACAAATGGGGGAGGAAGTTGATCAACCAATGTCTGCAACTCCACGCTTCTCAAGTCGTAAGAAGGTGGAATATATATAGAGCAAACTGTGAACAGCGAGTGAAGGTGAACGCGCGCAGCTACTGCTTGCAGGGATGTGTTGGTATTGAGCTGGCTAGATGCATAATCATTGTTGATTAGCAATGCCACTCCTCCACAACGACGGTCGCCTGACAAGCAGTCCTTGCGGTATATGTCAAAACCTTTCAACCTCGGTCTATCAACAGGGGACAGAAATGTCTCTTGCAGACAGAATATGGCCGGTTGGTGATATTCGACAAGATCTTTAATGTCCGTGACATTATGCGAGTAACTCTGACAATTCCAAGAAAGAATGCTCAGGGCCATGAAGAGAAAAGGAAGGAGAAACGGCCAGAAGAAGAAAAAGTAACTCATGAAGGAGGATGGTCCGTCCACCCTTCATCGTCGGATGGCGGAAGATCTTCAAAATCGACATCCTCGTCCTCCTCTTGGGGAGGAGGTTGTTGGAGTTTTTCGATTTGGGACTTAGTTAATTTTACTTTCTTACTAGAAAGTAAAAAGTCCTCTTTCTTAAAATTATAAAATTTTGGGGGCCTCTGTTTAGAGGCTACCCCAATTTTTGCGCGCGTTTGAATAAATTTCTTTTTTTCTACAGTTTTCTTTTGTTTTTGATCAGTTGGTTTGTTCGAAATTAATTTAGTTGAGTAACTTGTACTTGGGATTTGTGTACTTTGTACTTGAATTTCATTATTATTTTTTTGTGGAGGCTTAGGAGTATTGAGCTGTTTATTTTTTGATTTAGGAGAGTTAGTTGATTTAGTGCTGGTTATTGTAATGATTTGAGGATCTGTTTGTATACCGGTGGAATTGAATACTTTTCTTACTGCTGCAGCATATGAAAGTCCAGATAGAGGTGTACGAGACTGAACTATTTTTCGTGCGTCTGGGTATGATATGTTCTGAGTAGTTTTGATAACCTGTATTTCTTTTTCGGAGAGCCATTTAGGGCATTTTCTAGAGTAGGACGGGTGATCTCCTTTGCAGTTGACACATTTGAATTCCTTTGAGCATTCATTGCTATCGTGGCCGGCCTCAGCACATCTGGCACAAGTTTCTGTGCCACGGCATGACAGCTTGGAATGCCCAAAGCGCTGGCACTTAAAGCACCGTAGCGGGTTAGGAATGTATGGTCTAACAGGGCATGAGAGATATCCAGCTTTGACACGTGAAGGGAGGATAGGCGTACTAAAGGTCAGAATGACATGTTTCGTATTCTGCATTACGCCATTGCGTTTAATAGTGATCCTTTTCACTCCACTTACGTGTTGGTCCTTCATTTCATCTAGGATTTCCTTCTCTGGTGTGAATAGAAGGTCTGGCTCTGAAATCACTCCCCGAGAAAAGTTTAATGTAGAGTGGGCTGTAACTGTGCAAAGATAAGGATCTAATTGTTTAATAGCTAGTATGAGTTGAACTTGTTTATTATCTTTTATTTCGACCAAAAGCTCACCTGTTCGTGTTTTTTTTTTACTGATTTAAATTCGCCGATTAGATTTACAAGAGCTTTGTTGATTAGAAAAGGAGATACAGCAGTAAATGTAAGGTTTTCATTTCTTTTGATAACGAAAAATTTTGCGGAGGTATACGATTCATTCTGACGCTCCCCACAAGGGGGAGAAGTGTTCTTTGAGTTTTCATCCATAAACGAACCAGAGAACTAGGGGGAAAATATGGGGTCTAGCTCCTGTGTAGCCCCCCACACAGAGGTAAGGCTGCGTACGACAGGGTTCGCCTGCTATCCCTGAAGTCTCCCGTTTGAGGCACCGACTACCCCCGGTACCACGCAGCCATCGGCACGGTTGACACGCCTTGGCTTAGGGGTTTTCGTCCGCATTTGGTAAGTGTGATGAGGGAAGGAAGGGAGAAAAATCCCCTCCCGCCGATATTCTGTTTGAGCAACTGGGGGTTCACGACTCCTCCCAAGAGCTCGCCCCGAACTCACCACACCGCAAGCCCCCCCACCACGACAAGGTAAACGGACACGGGGGGGGGGGGTCGTTTTATGATAGAGAATTTTGCTAAGCTCGAATATACAGTCTGACGCTCCCCACAAGGGGGAGAGGTGTTCTTTGAGTATATATCCATAAATTAACCAGAGAACTAGGGGGGGAAAGTGGGGTCTAGCCCCTGTGTAGCCCCCCTACACAGAGGTAAGGCTGCGTACGACAGTGTTCGCCTGCTATCCCTGAAGCCTCCCGTTTGAGGCACCGACTACCCCCGGCACCACGCAGCCATAGGCACGGTTGACACACCTTGGCTTAGGGGTTTTTGTCCGCATTTGGTAAGTGTGATGAGGGAAGGAAGGGAAAAAATCCCCTCCCGCCGATATTCTGTTTGAGCAACTGGGGGTTCACTACTCCTCCCAAGAGCTCGCCCCGAACTCACCACACCGCAATCCCCCCCCCCCACCACGACAAGGTAAACGGACACGGGGGGGGGCGACGAAACAGACTTGACACGTACGCGAAAAGTTCGATCTCTAAGAAAATTAGAAAGAAAGATTGGTAGGTTACCTCGCAACCCATACTCGTGCAGGGTTTTGAGGATCCCATACCTCCAGGTACGGTCATATGCCTTTTCAATGTCAAAAAATACGCTCACAAGATGTTTTCGTTTAAGAAATGCTTCCCTTATTGATATCTCAAGAAGCAGCAGGTTGTCGACTGTGCATCTGCCGCGCCTGAATCCACTTTGATGGGAAGATAGATGGTCTGACTCAAGAATATACATGAGTCTCGCGTTGACCATCCGCTCCATTAGTTTACATAGGCAGCTTGTTAGAGCTATAGGTCTATAGCTCTCGGATTTATCAGTTTGTTTATTTGGTTCAAGGATAGGAATTACTATTGCTTGGCTCCAAAATTTTGGAAATCTGTGTTCAGAATAAATTCTATTAAAATGTTGCAGAATATTTTCTAAAGAGGACCTGCTGAGATTTTTTAACATGCTATTGTGAATTTCGTCAGGGCCAGGTGATGTGTTTTTTGATTTTTGTAAAGCATTATATAGTTCTTGAAAGGTAAATTTTGTGTTGTATTGATTAAAAATGTTCGAATTAAAATCTAGAACTTTTTGTTCTTTATGTTATTTGATAGCTAAAAACTTAGAACAGTAGTTATTTGAGCTGGAGACGTCAGCAAAATGAGTCGCCAGGCAGTTAGCCACCTCTTTGTGATCAGATAAAATATTGCCGTTTTCTTCTAGAATGGGAGCACAAGATGTATTGTAGTTGCCAGAAATTTTTTTAATTTTACCCCATACGGTCTTTGATGGAGTGGACGTCGTGATGGTGCTGACATAGGTCTTCCACGAGTCCCGCTGGCTTTTCCGTCGAATCCTTCGAGCTTCAGCACGAGCACGTTTAAGTGCAACAAGATTTTGCGCGGTTGGATAACGACGAAATGTGTTATATGCCTTTTTTTTGTTGCTTATGTGCCTCCTGACAATCAAAGTTCCACCAAGGCTTAGGATATTTGATTTTGCCTTTAGAGGTTCTTGGTATAGCAGCGTTCGCTGCGTTTAAGATAATGTCGGTTACTCGCTTTACCGCACATCAATATCAGTCACGTCTTCCGATGTTATTTCTGCCAACTGGGTAAATACTGCCCAATCAGCTCGATCAATGCGAAGACGGCCTTGCTGGTGCTGCTGATAGCTGCAGCGTCCAGAACAAGTTATTTTGATAGGAAAGTGGCCACTGGTGTAGAGACCACCCTGCACCTGGAAATCCCAAAGTGGCAGAAAGGAAGGTGAGGATATTGCAAGATCGATTGCATGGTAGGTTTGCGTAGGAAGGTGGAAATAGGTATTTTCACCGTTGTTAAGAACACATAGATCGTTGTCTTCAATAAAGTTTTCTATTATTAAACCTCTGCTGTTGGAGTCTGAACTCCCCCAGAGAGGATTATGGCCATTAAAATCCCCCAAGAGGACAAATGGGGGAGGAAGTTGATCTACAAGTGTTTGCAATTCCACGCCTCTCAAATCGTAAGAAGGTGGAATATATACAGAACAGATTGTAAACAGCGAGTGAAGGTGAACGCGCGCAGCTACTGCTTGCAGGGATGTGTTCATATTGAGCTGGCTGGATGCATAATCATTAGCGATTAGCAATGCCACTCCTCCACAACGACGGTCACCTGACAAGCAGTCCTTGCGGTATATGTCAAAACCTTTCAACCTCGGTCTATCAGCAGGGGACAGAAATGTTTCTTGCAGACAAAATATGGCCGGTTGGTGGTATTCGACAAGATCCTTGATGTCTGTGACATTATGCGAGTAACTCTGACAGTTCCAAGAGAGAATATTCAGGGCCATGAAGAAGAAAGAGAAAGAAAAACGGCCAAAGAGAGAGAAGCACATCAAGAGGCAGGAAGATCCTCCACCCAACCTTCATCATCGGTTTTTCTATTTGTGATTTGTTCAATTTTACTTTCTTGCTAGAAAGTATAACTTTAAAAAAGAGGACTTTTTAAAGTTTTGGGGGCCTCTGTTTAGAGGCTACCCCAATTTTTGCGCGCGTTTGGATAATTTTCTTTTTTTCATTAAGTTTTTTCGAATTTTGAGTGATTGGTTTGTTTTCATTAACAGTAACAGAATTTGTTTTTTGTATTTGTTGTTGATTACTCTTCTGAAAAGTTTTGGGGCTATTATTCTGTTTATTTGATGTGGTTGTGTTTACAGTTTTGGCATTAGTAAAAGCATCGGTTTGGGTATCTGTTTGTGTGCTTACAGATTTCAGTACCTTTTTAACGGCAGAAGCATATGAAAGACCTGTTGTTGGTGTGCGGGATTCAACTAGTTTTCTTGCATCTGGATAAGATATTTTATGTGTGGTTTTAATTATCTAAATTTATTTTTCTGTGAGCCATTTTGAGCATGATCTGGAGTATGAAGGATGATCCCCCTTTCACTTTATGAATTTGTAGGTCTTGTTACATGCATAGCTATCGTAACCGGGTTCTGCACACATGGCTCAGGTGTCAGTACAGCGGCACGCAAATTTCGAATGTCCAAACCGCTGGCATTTGAAACACCGGAGCGGATTTGGAATATAGGGGCGAACTGGGCAAGAGAGATAGCCAGCTTTAACACGTGGCGGGAGGACAGGTGTGTTAAATGTCAGAATGACATGTTTGGTGTTAGTCATTTCGCCATTGCGTTTTATAGTGATCCTTTTTACTGTACACACGTTTTGTTCCTTCATTCCCTCCAAGATTTCCTCCTCGGGTGTAAAGAGAAGGTCAGGTTCCGAAATTATCCCCTTCGAAAAATTTAGAGTTTTGTGTTCTGTTACACTGACAAGATATGAGCCTATTTGTTTTATAGCCATGATTTGTTTTATTTGTTTGCTGTCTTTTATTTCTACTAAAAGTTCGCCGTTGCGTAATTTTTTGACAGATTGATATTCACCAATTAAATATGTTAGGGCTTTGTTTATTAAGAATGGAGAAACTTTAGCTAAATTTAAATTTGGATCATTGCGCTTTATTATAAAAAACTTAGCAGTGCTAGAGAAAACATTCTGACGCTCCCCACAAGGGGGAGAATGGTCATTTACGTTATCTTCCATAAATAAACCTGGGAACTAGGGGGAAAAGTGGGGTCTAGCCCCTGTGTAGCCTCCCACACAGAGGTAAGGCTGCGTACGACAGGGTTCGCCTGCTATCCCTGAAGTCTCCCGTTTGAGGCACCGACTACCCCCGGTACCACGCAGCCATCGGCACGGTTGACACGCCTTGGCTTAGGGGTTTTCGTCTGCATTTGGTAAGTGTGATGAGGGAAGGAAGGGAGAAAAATCCCCTCCCGCCGATATTCTGTTTGAGCAACTGGGGGTTCACGACTCCTCCCAAGAGCTCGCCCCGAACTCACCACACCGCAAGCCCCCCCACCACAACAAGGTAAACGGACACGGGGGGGGGGTTGCATCTGGATAGGATATTTTTTGTTTAGTTTTAATCACCTGAATTTCTTTTTCTGAGGGGGGGGGGGGAATCTTAGGGGTTTTATGTTCGGTAACAGTTACAAGATAGGATCCTATTCGTTTTACAGACATAATGGATGTGGTTTGTTTTTGATGTTTTATTTCGACGAGGAGCTCACCATCACGCAATTTTTTAACTAATTGAAATTCCCCTATTTGATTAACGAGGGCTTTGTTGATGAGAAAAGGAGATACTTTTGTTAAATTTAAATTAGGATCAGAACGTTTGATAATAAAAAAATTTGCGGTGCTATTCGATTCAGTCTGACGCTCCCCACAAGGGGGAGAAGTGTTCTTTGTTTGTTTGTTTGTTTGTTTATTTATTTATTTTTTGGCGCAAGAGCCCTTCAGGGCTATACTGCGCCAAACGTTTTTTTGGGATAAAATATATATATAAGTATAGGAGTAAGCGTGTTTTCAGGTGAAAGCTATAAACATAGGTAGTTTAAAATAAGTAGTAAAAAACAAGTTGACATTAAAAACATTTAAATAACGTATGAAATAAAATGTTGGATAAAACACCTTGAATAACAAGAAAAAGACAAATCACATTTCAACGGCACAAACACTAAATTAAAAGGGAGAATCCAATCTCCTGGAGGAAGGAGTACAAATTGCAATGGGGTGGGTCCCCCAGCAACTTCTTCAAAGAGGGGTTAAAATTATTAAAATATTTAAAACGTGTTTGGTTAAAATTAGGGCAGTTACTTAAAATATGTAACACTGTCTGATTCACATTACATGTAATGCACGTTGGAGCTGGTTCGCGACATAAGAGGTATTTGTGAGTGAACCTTGTGTGACCAATGCGAAGTCGAGCTAGTAATACTTGTTGTCTCCTGGTAAGTTGTAAAGATGTGAAACCTTTAGCCGAGGGCTGGATGGAATGTAATTTATTTTGTGTTTCAAGATTCCAGGACCGCTGCCAATGCGTGTTAAGACATTCAGAAATTACGTTTTTAATGTCGTCAAAAGGGACAGTGTCATCAACCAGGATACTTGAGGCTCTGGCAGCTGAATCGGCTGCTTCATTGCCTGCAATTCCCTTATGACCAGGGACCCAACAGAAGAGAACATGAAATTGGTTTTTTAAAAGATTTTTGTAAAAATGATATGACTGAAGGACTATAGGGTGGCTGTTATTGTTGCAGTGAGTGATGGCTTCCACTGAACTCTTTGAGTCAGTGTATATCACCCATTTTTTGTAATTGAATTGGGTTATGGATTGGAGAGATGTAGATACGGCTTTTATTTCTGAAGTAAATACAGAGCAAGATGGGTTTAATTTTTCTGCCGTAACGTGACCATCCACTATTGTAGAAAAGGAGACGTGTTCGTTTCCTTTTGATCCGTCAGTGAAAATGACATGGTAATCAGAATATTTACATTTTGTATCAGAAAATATTTGCTGGTAAGCAGCATTAGAGGTAGTCTCTTTAGGGAATTTAGCCAGGTCATTGATGGTTGATATATTTACTTCGCACCATGGTTCAATTAGTTCTATTTTATTAAGAGTATTTAAATCTGACAGCTGCAAATCTAAGAGCACCTGGCGCATTCGGATCCCAAACGTTGGGGTTGCAGAAGGACGATGAAGAAATAAGACAACATTAGATGGATTAAAAATATGAAGGTGTAAAGGGTGATCAGTGTAAGGTTTTGTTTTGAAGTAGAAGTTCAAGGAAAGTTTGAGGCGTCTATTGTTTAAAGAATGTTCGTGAGCAAGAATATGGAGACTGTTTATAGGTGAGGTTCGGAATGCTCCTGTGCAGATGCGCAGTGCCTGATTATGTATTGGATCCAGACTTTTCAGGTAGGTTTTTGCCGCGGAGTCATAAATTTGGCATCCATAATCAAGTTTTGAGCTTATAAGAGCCCTGTATATTCTTAACAGAGACTCTGTATCAGCACCCCAAGATGTGTTTGCTAAGACTTTCAGGATATTTAGTTTCAATAGACATTTTTTTCTCAGCTCTTGTATGTGTGGTACAAATTTGAGTTTTTAATCAAGTATGAGACCCAGGAATTTTCCCTGATCCTTTACAGCTATTGGTTGATTATTAAGGTTAAGGTTTAGATCAGGATGGAGACCTCTTTTACGACAAAAATGAATACAGAAGATTTTTTGAGCAGAGAAGGAAGCCATTTTCTTCCGCCCATTGTGATACTTTATTTATAGCGATTTGAAGTTGTCTTTCAATGATACTCATGCTCGATGAAGAGAAAGAAATTTGAAAGTCATCAACGAACATGGTACCCTTGACAGCGGGAGGCAGTTGTTCGATTAAGTTGTTGATTGCTATTACAAAAAGAGTTACGCTTAGTACACTTCCCTGGGGAACTCCTTCTTCTTGAATAAAAGTATCTGACAGAACAGACTTGAAACGTACGCGAAAAGTTCGATCTCTAAGAAAATTAGAGAGAAAGATGGGTAGATTACCTCGTAACCCATACTCGTGCAGGGTTTTGAGGATGCCATATCTCCAGGTTCGGTCATATGCTTTTTCAATGTCAAAAAATACGCTCACAAGATGTTTTCGTTTCAGAAATGCTTCTCTTATTGATGTTTCGAGAAGCAGTAGGTTGTCTATGGTACATCTGCCGCGCCTGAATCCACTTTGATATGAAGATAGCAGATGGCAAGACTCTAAAATGTACATGAGCCTGGCGTTTACCATCCGCTCCATTACTGTGCAAAGGAGCCTTGTGAGAGCTATAGTTCTGTAACTCTCGGGTTTATCAGATTGTTTGTTTGGTTTAAGAATAGGAATTACTATTGCTTGGCTCCAAAATTTAGGGAATTTGTACTCAGAATAAATTCTATTAAATAGTCTCAGAATATTTTCTAATGAAGACCTGCTTGGATTTTTTAACATACTATTGTGTATTTCGTCAGGGCCAGGTGATGTGTTTTTTGATTTTTGTAAAGCAATATTTAATTCTTGAAATGTAAATTTTGTGTTGTATTGATGAAAAATTTTTGAATTAAAATCTCGAACTCTTTGTACTTTGCGTGATTTGATAGTTAAAAATTTTTTGCAGTAGTTATTTGCACTGGAGACTTCTGCTAAATGAGTCGCCAGGCAGTCAGCCACCTCTTTGTGATCTGACAAAAGTTGACCATTTTTCTCCAGAATGGGAGCACAAGACGTATTGTAGTTGCCAGAAATTTTTTTGATTTCACCCCACACTGTCTTAGATGGGGTGGACGTCGTGATTGTGCTGACATAGGCCTGCCACGAGTCCCGCTGGCTTTTTTGTCGAATCCTCCGAGCTTCAGCACGAGCTCGTTTAAGTGCCACAAGATTTTGTGTGGTCGGATACCGACGAAAATTGCTCCATGCATTTCTTTGTGTCTTATGAGCCTCCTGACAATCAAAGTTCCACCAAGGTTTAGTAAATTTCATCTACCTTTAGTGGTTCTTGGTATTGCAACGTTCGCTGCCGTCAATATTATGTCGGTTACTCGGCTTACGGCTACATCGATATCAATATCAATCACGTCTTCAGATTTAATTTCTGCCAACTGGGTAAATGCTGTCCAATCAGCTCGAACAATGCGAAGTCGGGCTTGCTGATGCTGCTGATGGCCGCAGCGTACAGTAGTGGTTATCTTGATAGGAAAATGGCCACCCTCAACCTGGAAATCCCAAAGTGGCAGAAAAGAAGGTGAACATATAACGAGATCGATGGCGTGGTAAGTCTGGGTAGGAAGATGAAAGCAAGTGTTTTCGCCGTTGATAAGAATGCAAAGATCATTGTCCTCGATAAAATTCTCTATTGTTAAAACCTCTACTGTTGAAGTCGGGACTCCCCCAGAGAGGATTATGGCCATTGAAATCCCCCAAGATGATGTATGGAGGAGGAAGTTGATCTACAAGTGTTTGCAATTCCACGTCTCTCAAGTCGTAAGAAGGTGGAATATATACAGTACAAATGTTTCCAGCCCCACTTCTTTCCCCGGTGGTGGTGCAGTTCCGACTGCCCCCCCCCCCCACCTGGGTTCTCCCCACCTGTTTTTCCTCATTTTGGATTAAATTCCACTTGCCCATACAATTTAGGTGATATTTGGGCTCCCTCCCGTTGGGACGACGCATTTGGGAGGGTTCCACCCGCGTTGTCCCCCCGGAGTAGGTCTTTCAACATTAACCTTGATGCCGTGTTACCTCCCGGTGGGCTTTTTGGCTCGCCGTTCTTCCACCCACCCCCGTTGGATGGCTTCGGAGCTCTCTCTCCTCCGGGTCCCCCGACGAATGTTTCCGGGGCCTCCAGTGCTTCCCCCCGTTCACCATCGTTGAACGCTGTTCAGCAGGCGGACGAGGAAGTTGTGCTGGAGGAGGTTTTCGCCGAAAGGGCCGTCCGGGCTCCCGATGATGACAATGGTGGTCCCACCATTTTTGATGTCAACTCGGAGCCCGGCTTCCTACCGGATTTTGAGAGGCGCTTCGGAGAGATCCTCCGGGGCAATATTCTCGATTTTGGCCAATTTAATGATCTCGTGTCGACGTTCATCAGGAGGGTTGCTGAGGAGGTTAAGCTCCCCCCCCTCACTGACACTGCCAAGAGGGGAAACTTTCGACCAATTTCGGCTGACGACCCGAGGGCAATTCAAAAACTCTATAAGAAGAACCGTAGGCGTGCCTTGCGCATAATTCTCGGAGAGGAATCCGGGTTCTGCGACCTGGACCCTGAGGGCGTTGCTGATCATTTTTCCATCCAAAAATCTCCTCCCCCTGATGACACCTCTTTCATGCCAAGTGAGGACCGTGCGGAGATCTCTCTCAGGCCATTTTGTAAACAAGAAGTTATAGCAAAACTGAAGGCCTGTGAGAACTCCGCCCCGGGCCCCGATAGGCTGACCTACAATCATTGGAGGTCGGTCGACCCCGAGGCTCGGGTCCTCACTCCAATATTTAACATCTGTATGAAATTTTAAAAAATCCCAACGGCATGGAAGAGGTCGAAGACAATTTTGATTTTCAAAAAAGGGGATCGCAATGACCCCGGCAATTGGAGGCCCATCGCCCTCACTGACACCATTTACAAACTATATGCTGGGTGTCTGTCCAGGCGCATCTCGATGTGGATCGAGGTTGAGAACGCGCTGTCGGAGTGCCAGAAAGGTTTTCTGCCCTTCGATGGCGTGTTCGAGAATAACTTCGTCATCGAGACCCGGATAAAGGGGGCAAGAACGTCGAAAAAGGACCTTTTTCTTGCCTCCCTTGACCTCTCCAATGCCTTCGGGTCAGTCCCTCACTGGGCGATCTTCGAGGCATTGGGTAAAAAAGGGGCGGGGTCCGAGATGGTGGAAATCATTAAAGATATTTATTCCAACTCCACCACCGCGTTTGTGACCTCTAGCGGTATCTCGGATCCCAGGCCTGTGGAGACGGGGGTCAGACAGGGATGCCCCCTGAGTGGGTTGATTTTTAACATCACAATTGACTTTTTGATCCGCGAGACTCAGGGGGATGGGCCTACCCATAACATCTTGGCCTACGCAAACGACCTAGTCCTCCTGGCTGGGTCGCACATCGACCTCCAGGAAAGCTTGGACAAGGTGTGCGACTTGGCTTCGAGGGTGGGTCTGAGGTTTAATCCCGGGAAGTGCTTTTCGCTTCACCTAGGGACGTCGGCCAGGGTGGGAGCACGGGACACTACGTTCTATTTGGACGGGTCCCCGATCCCTACCCTTATGGACGGCTCCCCGGGGACCTTCCTGGGAAGGCCGGTGGGCTCATACGTCCCCAAGGACACCCGTTTCCTAGAGGAACTCAAAAATCGGGCCTCTAAAACCCTTGAGGCCAAACTTGCCCCCTGGCAGCGGCTTGACGCATTGAAAACCTTTTTTTTTCCATCACTAAATTTCTTAATGCGTACAAGCCAGTTTGCCAAGTCTGACTGGGCCGAGCTTGACAAACACATAAGACCATTGATTAAAAAGACCCTAAATATCCCGAAGAACGCTGCGAACGAATACTTTCTCGGTCCCTCCGAGCGCGGCCTCTTCGGGATCCCAGTCTCGGCTGAGGATTCTGACATATCGCATATTGACTCCGCCTTTAAACTCTTAACCTCAAAAGACCCAATTGTCAAGGAGCTGGCGTGGGAAGAAGTCAAAAAAGTGGCTCACCACAGGTTCCCTTCCAATGATCATCTTGACAGTATCTCAAAATTTTTAAGTGGTGAGCCCGCAAATTTAACAAGCAATAAAATCTCTTCCAACTGGACTCGTGCTCGCGCTGCGTCGACCAGGCTACATGTCAAGTGGAATATCTCTGAAGCTGGCGACGTTAGCATCACCGAGGGAGATAAAACCATCTTCCAAACGAGGGCCATCTTTAAAACCCTAAGATCTGCATTCAAAAAAGCCCGAGCAGATGGCCAAAAAGCTCACTCACATCAGGGCAAAACGTTCGAGTGTTTCGGTGCCTCCAAGGCCAGTAGCCACTTTAACTCGAACGGGGGGTACACAAGATTTGCCGATTGGCGGTTTGTGCACCGCGCAAGACTCGGGCTTGTACCCCTTAATGCCTATAGGCATGGCCCTGGTCCCATCGACAAAAGATGCCGCAAATGCGGCCACGATGAGACCTTCCCCCACGTGCTTTGTCATTGTATGACTTACAGTGCCAGCTACCAGAGACGGCATAACAAAATCGTTGATCGTATCAAGAAAGCCGCTCTGGGACGCTGGTCTGTTGTGGGGGAGAACCAGGCTCTAGATGAGTCTGGACTCCGTCCCGACCTCATCCTGGAAAAAGGGGACGCAGCAATTATCATCGATGTGACTGTCCCCTTTGAAAACAACATCGCTTCATTCCAGGACGCGAGGGAAAATAAAATAAGAAAATATACCCCACTGGCCGAGACCTTTAAAAATCTTAAGAATTACAAATCGGTCTCGGTCGACGCCATCATAGTGGGGTCCCTCGGGTCGTGGGACAAAGATAACGATAAAACTGTGCGACGGCTGTGCTCGAGTAGGTATGCCCATATCATGCGTAAATTGATCGTCAGTGATACCATCAGAACATCCAGGGATATCTACATCGAGCACATATCTGGCAGGCCCCAGCAGCCATGGATCTACAGGAATAACAACATCAACTAGAAGGCCGAGGGGCGGTTCTTTTTAAACATCTGTCCTCATCTTGACTTCATCGTCACACATGCTGGACCACCGCTCACAATGAGTGAGAGTGCCATGGTTTTTCTCCCGTTCACTGGACTCCCTGATATGGACTCTTATCACTTTACAAAATAAGTGACTTTTTTAAAATACGTGACTTTTTTAAGAACTTCCAGCTTGAATTTTATCATCAGACCTGGTTTACCACCAGTTTTTTTTAGACTTTACATATATATATTTGTCGACTGCGTTCTTTATGAACTTATTATATTCTTATCAGTTTAAGGGGACGGTGGACCTTGAATTCGGCGAAAATTGACTAAAAAATCAAAATTTTGATTTTTGAGTTTTGTTGTACTTCAAACATTTCTCTACCTAACTCAAAAAACCGCTTAGCGATTGGGCATTTTTTACCAAAGTTACGGCTGCTTAAAGTTAGAACACAAAACGATTTGTCATGACATACTCCTGTCCAACTCAGCTGTTCAGATGTAAACAAAGCAGGAAAAGTCAAATTTTAATAATATTTCCTATTATTTTCAATTAAAATATTATTTTATGTTGTCATTTGGCAACGGTTTTACTTAACTGTGACCGTGATTATACTGATTCGATTTGTTTACAAGTGATTAAGTAGTTTTATTTATCTTGATAGTATTTTAGAGTTTTGATCAGTTTCTGCTGTTAAATTCTTTTTAGTTTGACACTTTATTTTTTTTTAAAACAGTCCTTTTCAGGACTAAACTACACAATTAATGTGTTATTAGCCGCTGCTAGTTATTTATTAGGGTTGTTTTTATTTTGAAATCATGCATTGTGTTAACCGACGTTACCGGAAACCTAAAGCAAGACCATCAAAAAAATCTCGTTCTTGTGCTGCAAATATTAGCAAGAGATGGTCAGCTGTCAACAATGATAATTCTGATAATTGTGATATCGTTACCAATGAAAATGTGCCTCGAAGTTCTGCAACAAAGGAAATTTTAAAAGAGGTAAACAAAAATTCTACTAGCGTAAAAAAGCTAAGTCACGAATTTTCCTCTTCTAATGATGTTGATGTCACTGCAAAAGATGATTCTTCCTACATATTTATGAGTGCTGATATGTGGTCACCTTTATTGTGCAATGTAAAATGCGATGAGTGCTTTACCAATTCTTTAGATGTGTCATCAAAAAGCGCATTTGGATATTCGACCAAGATTGAACTTATTTGTAAGACATGTCGTAAAGTGTTTAGTTCGGTGTTTTCCAGTCCTCGTGTAAATGAAACCAAATGCTTTGATGCAAATAAGAAACTTGTAGAAGCATTCCTAAATATTGGAAGGGGGCACGCAGCCTTGGAAGTGTTTTCAATGGCAATTGGGATCAACGCAATAGACAAAAAGACATTTTCAAACTGTTTACGCATGCTATATGACGAAAAGAAGGTTTTCAAAGAAAATATTCTTGAAACTGCGCGTAGTATTGTACGCAAAAAACATGAACTGCTGGACCCTAGTCTCACAAATCAAGAAGTTATCGATATAACTGTTTCTTTTGATGGGACGTGGCAAAAACGTGGACATACATCACTCTATGGTATCGGGATCGTGATCGATATATTGACAGGTCTAGTAATCGACTACGAGATACTATCGAAATATTGTGCAGAATGTGTGACTGCCAAAAGAGATCTTGGTGAAGAAAGTGCTGAATTTTATGCATGGTTTGAGGGACACAAGCCAGAATGTTGTATTAATAATACAGGATCTTCTGGTTCAATGGAGATGGCAGCTGCAGAGCTCATATGGAAACGATCTGTCTCTACTTGCGGCATGAGATACACAGGTATTCTCTCTGATGGGGATTCAAAAACTTATATGCATCTGTCAGAGCTAAACTTGTATGGATCTGAAATCAAACTTACAAAAGAAGAATGCATCAACCATGTTGCCAAGCGATTAGGGACTGGGCTTCGAAGAAAAGTTAAAGAGTGGTCTACTAAAGGCATAACTATTGGTGGTCGTAAAGAAGGCAGTCTGAAGGAGGACACAATCAAGAAATTAACAAGTTTTTATCGAAAGGCGATAAAAGATAATGCACCAAATGTCGAAGCGATGAAGACAGCAATTTATGCAACGCTGTACCATTGCTCTTCAACTGACAAAGCTCCGAAGCACAATAAATGTCCAAAAGGTCCATCTTCATGGTGCTTTTTCCAACGTAGTCTATCAAGAAATGAGAAACCCCAACCACATAGCAAAATGAAGACTAAATTAGCTGAAGATGTTGTCTCAAAAATTTTGCCGGTGTACCAAAGACTGGCAAGTAATGAACTGCTATCTCGGTGTGTAGCGGGCAAAACCCAGAACAGTAATGAAAGTTTCCACAGCGTAGTTTGGAATAAGTGTCCAAAGGAAACTTTTGTTTGTAAAAAAAGACTTGAAATTGCAGTAATTTCTGCGGTGAGCGAATTTAACTTTGGGTGCCTAAATAGTTTAGGTACCGAAGACGAAGTGAACTCATGTTCTGCGTCCATTGCACAGCGACGTGATAAACGACGCATTGCTCAGAGTGAAACCAGAGCTTCTACTGACTGGAAAAGAAAAAGAATCAGCAAAAAATTTGGCAAAGCAGTAAAAAATAATAAAATACTTCTTAAGGAAGGTGAAACTTACTCAGCTGGAGGATTTTAATGTTTGTAAATTTAAGTTTAACGCGTATTTAGGCTGCTATTTGAGAAAAATCGAGAAATACATAGAACTATTTCTCTACAATTTCTGTATAATAAAAAAAATATAAATCTTGTTCTTGTAAGAAAACATGCTTAAATATGTATTGACAATGAAAACCACTGAAAATGGGGTTTTGGAAGGTAAATTTTAAAGTGCAAAATTATACTTTAATTGTGTTTTACACGAAACGAAATTTTCTCGATTTTCATACCTACAAAATGCTCCATGCGACACAATTTTCGCTCAAAGTACACGAAATTCATAATTTAGCTACACGGTTTACCAAATATTAAAACATGGTATGCATTATAGAATCCATCTTCAGGAAGGTTTAAAAAACACAACCAAAACATACTAGCAGCAGAAATTTCGGGAAAATTTTATCGAAGTGTTTTAAAAAAAAATCTGAAAAATTTAATTTTTAAGGAATTTACTAATTAATACCAATTTTTCTTCGGGATGATTTATTAGTAATAAAATGACAAAAAATTTCCAAAAATGTAAAAATTTAAGTCGCATGGAGCATTTTAAATTTTTCAAAAAATATTTAAATTTTTTAAATTTTAAAGTAAGTTGGAATCGATTTTTTTGTTTTTTTTTGTGGTACTGTATATATTTATGCTTAAATACATATGCACACAAAGTTTTAAGTTTCTACTGTGAAAACTAAAAAAAAAGTAACTTAATGTCCACCGTCCCCTTAATGCCTCTTGAACAACTAGTAGCGTGCTGCTTCTGGTTGATGCAATGTCTCTGCAAATCTTATTTTACTTCTTGTATGTGTTGTAATGTGTCTCTATTTGTCTTGTGTGTATTTTTATATGTGGGAACATTTTCCTTTTAGTGAATAAAAAAATCTGTTCTTATCAGCTTAATGCTTTGATTTTAACATCTACATATGATTTTAGCTGATTTTATGGTTTTACAAGATTTTACTGCTTTTAACGAAATAGAAGATTGCCAATATTAGAGCGCTGAGCAACCCGGGAGGAGTCCGTTTGATGGAGGATCCCCGGGTCAGCTGCTGTCTGCCTTCTTCAGATTGACTGATACTACCTTTGCGTCATCCATCAATGCCGTTGTGGATTTCGTCTTCGTGATTCCCCCTGTCTACCTCCTTCATGACTGGCAGAAGACGAAAGCCGGAGATTCCTGTGACCCAGCCGTCGATTCCAGTAAGGACGTCTTCCAGAGTTCGAGCTCCTGCTTCAACTGCCTCAACTGGGACGTCTTCGAGAGATCGTGCCTCTTCCTCAGCTGGATCGACGGCCACCTCCCAAGGTCATCCTCAAGGTCAACGGGCGGTTCCCTCTTCCACACGCGCTGCATTAACACGTGGACTTAGTGCTTCGTCACAAGCTACAGCGCCTGGAGCCAGGTCAGTTAACTTTAGGGCCTCCCCTGGTACTCTGTTATCTTCTCAATCAGGGCATGAGTCCGAAAGCCATAGTTATGCCCCATCCCCGGCTGAGGTGGAAAATAAAATACTTAATCTGTCCTCTCAGCTCAGGGAATCCTTTGCCAATGCCTCCTCCTCGCCCACTACCTCTTCGGCGACCATTTCTGTCATTCCGGCTCGCCGTTGGGGAGAATGCGTTGTGGTTTACTTCCCCCTCACCAATGTCATTAAATGCACCGAGAGTGGGTGCCCCGGCAAATTTGTCGGTGAGGGGTGGTACTCCTGCAAGCAGTCTCTCTTGCGGCATTTGAAAACTGTACATAATTTAAAAATTTCTGAAGTGAAAACCATGTGTAGCCTTTGCGGCGGACCTGCTGGGACCAGGGTTTCTCAGCATCCCTGCTTCAGGGATCGGCCTCACTTTATAATTGAAACCACAATGTTTGCGTTCTGTTGCTCAGATTGTGGGGCCTCTTATCCCTCGAGGCGGGGGCTGAGTAACCACCAAATTGCGCACAAAAAACGCAATATTCAAGCCGCTTTCGATAATCGTGTTGCTGGTCCAGCACCCGCTGCCGGGGCTGCCCTCTCTGCCGAGCCGGCTATTCCATCACCCCCCACCAGCATCAATAATAATTACAATAATACTGTGCCAGTGTCTGATCCTGTTTTAAATATAAATACAATTACTGTTAATGAGTTTACCAATTTAAACACTGCAGGGATTGTAAATAATAATAATATATTGCCACCAGTTTCAAATATTAATAATAATGGAATATCTAGTATTGAACCTGTATTAAACGTATCATTGAGATCAACAGTAAATAATATTGGTGATGATACTCTTATTAATCCTTTAAATAATCCTGACACTGTTGCTGGTGGTGGTGGTTCAGGGTTTGTTGCCTTTAACCCTGATCTTTGTACGAACTCGGACACTGATGCTCTCTCAGTCGCCGGCAGCGGTCATGGGGCTTCTCACCCGCTGTCGGTTGACCAAATTTTAACCTCTACAAATGGTTTTAACAATTTTTTACCACCAAACAACCGTACTGGCTTTTCCAGTACGGATTTTAATAATGACATATTAAATGTAAATGACGTTAACTCTTACATCCCCCCCTTATGTTGGGGTCAGTTATAATATTTTAAATTCTAACTTCAGGTCCTTTTGCCTGAAGGATAATACCGGCGATTTTAAGCCTCGTCGCTCACTCCCCTTTTTTAACCTGGGGCGTGGGGGATTTTCCTCCTCCCCTTTGGGCACCGTGGCACCGCCATATCATGGCATTGGTGCTAGTGGTGGGGTCAGCCACCCGGGACTGAGCCCTGGGGGCTGCCCTGTTCCCCCGGTTGCCGTTTCTTCCCCCCTTAACCCTGGAGAGGGGCCACGTAACGTTCTTGGGCTGACGCCTCACCGTTCGCCTCCCCAGGCCTTTGGTCTCGCTGGTCGAGACCCTTTGTTTGTCCCCCCCCCCACTTCCCCAGGGTTTTCACCTGTAAATACTTCACAAAGTCACTCATCCTTCTCATCCTTGGATGGCTTCGGAGCGATCGCCCCCCAAGACGCCCTGACGACCAACTCCGGGGACTACGGGGCGGCTTCTCAAAGTTTATCGCTCAACGAGCATGTTGATGAGAACGCCGTCCTGCAGGAGGTCTTTTCGGAGAGTGATATCCAGGCACCTACCGATAATACTCTAAAAAATCCTGTTCATTTCGATGTCGGGGCTGAGCCTGGTTTCCTCTCCGAATACCAGGGACGCTTCGCGGCCATCCTAAATGATCATATTTTAAATTTTGATATTTTTAACAAGGCGGTGTCCGAGTTCATTTCTAAGGTCGCCGTGGAGGTGAAACTACCAACTATTAGGGACACCCAATTTGCAGGCAGGGCCATTTCGGCTGATGACCCGAGGGCAATTTAGAAGCTCTACCGGAGAAACCGGAAAAGAGCCCTCAGGGTCATCTTAGGAGAGGAGTCCGGGTTTTGTGACCTCGATCAAGAGGAGACGGCCGACCATTTCTACCAGGTCAGGGCTCCCCCTCCTGCCGACACCTCTTTCATGCCGGCTTTTGGCAGAGCAGAGGTTTCTCTCAGGCCGTTTTCTGAACTTGAGATATCATCCAAATTAAAAGCCTGTGAGAACTCTGCCCCTGACCCGGATAGGATAACCTATAATCACTGGAAATCTGTTGATCCTGGGGCCAGGGTGTTAACTATCATCTATAACATCTGCCTTAAGTTCCGACAAATTCCTGATGCATGGAAGAGGTCCAAAACAATCCTTATTTACAAAAAAGGCGACAGAGAAAATCCTGGTAATTGGCGGCCGATCGCCTTCAGCGACACAATCTACAAACTGTATGCTGCCTGTCTGGCTAAGAGAGTGTCGCAGTGGATCGAGGCCGAGAACACGCTGTCGGACTGTCAGAAGGGTTTCCTTCCATTTGACGGCGTGTTCGAAAATAACTTCGTAGTCGAATCCCGGATCAAGGGGGCTAAGACTTCAAAGAAAGACCTTTTCTTGGCCTCCTTGGACCTCTCGAATGCCTTTGGGTCTGTTCCTCATTGGGCGATCTTGGAGGCATTAACTAAATATGGAGCAGGGTCTGGGCTCGTTGACATTATTCGAAACATTTACTATAACTCAACGACTGCCTACTTAACATCTAAAGGTCTGTCCGATCCCAGGCCCATTGATACCGGTGTCAAACAGGGATGCCCCCTGAGCGGACTTTTATTTAATTTGACAATTGACTTCATTATCCGCAACATCCAAGGGGGGGATTCCACTCATAAAATTTTGGCCTACGCTGACGATCTTATTCTCTTGGCGGGGTCGCCGACTGAACTCCAGAATCGTCTGGACGAAGTCTGCCTCCTTGCCTCGAGGATAGATCTGAAGTTTAACCCCACGAAGTGCTTCACACTTCACCTGGGAACCGATACTCCGGTGGGGGCCCGTGAGACAACTTTCTATTTGGATGCGGTCCCCATCCCGAGTTTGACTGACGGTTCTCCGGGTGTCTTCCTGGGGAGGCCAGTGGGATCCTACATCCCCAATGACACCCATGCCTTCGAGGAAATTAAAAATCGGGCAGTCAAAATCCTCGAGGCAAAACTTGCTCCTTGGCAAAGGCTAGATGCGCTAAAGACATTCTTTTTTCCATCTCTGATTGGTTGTTGGTTGGTTTGATTTTTATGGCGCAAGAGCCCTTGAGGGCTATACTGCGCCAAACGATATTTTATTATATGCTATTTATTTTTCTTTAAAGAATAAGGTAAATAAAAGCATATTTTGAAGAAGAAAACATAAAACTTCAAGTGCTAGTGTTAAAAAGTGCAGCCGATAAAAACATTTAAACAATTTGAAGATAAAGACAAAATGGGCAAAACAATATCTTGAAAAACAAAGGAAGGACGAAATCACATAATGTCGAGACAACCACTAAATTAAAAAGGAGAATCCAATCTCCTGGAGGAAGGAGTACAAATTGCGATGGGGCGGCTCCCCTAGCAACTCCTTCAAAGATGGGTTAAAATTATTAAAATATTTGTAACGAATTAGATTAAAATTTGGGCAGCTGCATAAAATGTGCAACACTGTCTGATTTACATCACATGTAATGCATGTTGGAGCTGGTTCATGACATAAGAGGTACTTATGGGTAAATCTGGTATGTCCAATGCGAAGTCGAGCTAATAAGACTTGTTCTCTCCTGGTGATATTTAATGATTTAAAACCTCTAGTGGAGGGCTGGATCGAATGCAATTTATTTTGGATTTCTGAATTCCACGTCCCCTGCCAATACGTGATGAGGCTTACAACGACGGCGTTTTTGATGTCATCGAAAGGGACACTATTATCGACCAGGATACTTGCAGCTCTGGCAGCTGAGTCGGCTGCCTCATTGCCTGCAATGCCTACATGACCAGGGATCCAACAAAAAAGAACACGAAAATTATTTTGCATAAGGTTTTTGTATAAAAGATATGACTGGATGACTATAGGATGGCTGTTATTATTGCAATGAGTGATGGCTTCCACTGAACTCTTTGAGTCAGTGAATATCACCCACTTTCTATAAACAGATTGGGCTATTGATTCTAGAGATGAAAATATAGCTTTTATTTCTGCAGTAAATACAGAGCAAGATGTGTTTAATTTTTCTGCCGTAACTTGATCATTAATTATTGTGGAAAAGCCGACGTGATCGTTTGCTTTTGATCCGTCAGTGAAAATGTGTTTATAATCAGAATACTTGCTTTTGATCTCATGAAACACTTGTTGATAAACTGTATTAGCGGTAGTTTGTTTTGGGAATTTTGAGAAATCATTGATTATAGAAGGTATGACTTCGCACCATGGTTCAATTAGTTTTGTTGTGTTAACGGTTTTGAAATCCGATAGCTGCAGGTCTGAGAGTACCCGACGCATTCGGATCCCAAATGTTGGGGTCATCGAAGGCCGGTGTAGAAATAAAGCAACATTAGATGGATTGAAAATGTGGAGATGTAGTGGGTGATTGGTGCAGGGTTTTGTTTTGAAGTAAAAATTTAAAGAAAGTTTGAGGCGTCTATTGTTTAGAGATGGTTCGTGTGCAAGGATATGAAGACTGTTGATAGGCGAAGTTCGAAACGCTCCTGTGCAGATGCGCAGTGCCTGATTATGTATTGTATCCAGACTTTTCAGATAGGCTTTTGCAGCGGAGCCATAAATTTGACATCCATAATCAAGTTTTGAGCGTATCAGAGCCCTGTATATTCTTAACAGAGACTCTGTATCAGCACCCCAAGAAGTATTCGCTAAGACTTTAAGGATATTTAATTTTAATGAACATTTCTTTTTTAACTCTTGTGTATGCGGTATAAATTTTAGTTTATTATCAAGGGTGAGACCAAGGAATTTTCCTTGATCTTTTACAGCTATTGGTTGATTATTGAGGAGAAGATTCGGATCAGGGTGAAGCCCTCTTTTACGGCAGAAGTGGATACAGAATGTTTTTGGAGCAGAGAAAGTGAACCCATTTTCTTCTGCCCATTGGGTTACTTTATTGATTGCAATTTGAAGTTGTCTTTCAATGATACTCATGTTCGTTGATGAGAAAGAAATTTGAAAATCATCCACGAACATGGTACCTTTTACAGCGGGAGGCAATTGGTCAATTAAGCTATTGATTGCTATAACGAATAGAGTTACGCTTAGTACACTTCCCTGGGGTACTCCTTCTTCTTGAATGAAGGTATCCGACAGAACAGACTTGACGCGTACACGAAAAGAGCGATGTTTCAGAAAATTGGAGAGAAAGATGGGTAAATTACCTCGCAACCCATACTCATGAAGGGTTTTGGGGATCCCATACCTCCAGGTACGGTCATATGCTTTTTCAATATCGAAAAATACGCTCACAAGATGTTTTCGTTTAAGAAATGCTTCTCTTACTGATGTTTCGAGAAGCATTAGATTGTCGATTGTGCATCTGCCACGCCTAAACCCACTTTGATATGAGGATATGAGATGGTGTGACTCCAGAATGTGCATCAGTCTGGCGTTTACCATCCGTTCCATGACTTTACATAGGCAACTAGTGAGAGCTATAGGTCTATAGCTCTCAGGTTTATCAGATTGTTTGTTTGGTTTAAGGATAGGGATAACTATTGCTTGACTCCAGGATTTTGGGAATCTATGTTCAGAATAAATTCTGTTAAAAAGCTGCAGAATATTTTCTAATGAAGACCTGCTTAGATTTTTTAACATGCTATCGTGAATTTCATCTGGACCAGGTGATGAGTTTCTTGATTTTTGTAAGGCAGTATTTAGTTCATGAAGGGTGAATTTTGTGTTGTATTGATTAAAAATGTTTGAATTAAAATCTAGAACTTTTTGTTCTTTGCGTGATTTGATGGTTAAAAATTTTGAGCAATAGTTATTTGCACTGGAGACTTCTGCCAGATAAGTCCCCATGCAGTCAGCCACCTCTTTGTAATCGGATAGAATACGACCATTATTCTCCAGAATGGGTGCACAAGATGTATTGTAGTTGCCAACGATTTTTTTTATTTTACCCCATACGGTCTTTGATGGGGTGGACGTCGTGATTGTGCTGACATAGGTCTGCCACGAGTCCCGCTGGCTCTTCCGTCGAATCCTTCGAGCTTCAGCACGAGCTCGTTTAAGTGCCACGAGATTTTGTGTGGTTGGATAACGACGAAACGTGCTCCATGCCTTTTTTTGTTTCTTATGAGCCTCCTGACAATCAAGGTTCCACCAAGGCTTAGGAAACTTGATCCTGCCTTTAGTGGTTTTTGGGATAGCAGCGTTAGCTGCGTTTAAGATGATGTCGGTTACTCGCTTTACCGCTACATCGATATCAGTATCAGTCACGTCTTCTGATTTAATTTCTGCCAACTGGGTAAATGCTGTCCAATCAGCTCGATCAATGCGAAGTCGAGCTTGCTGATGCTGCTGGTAGCTGCAGCGTCCAGTATAAGTTATTTTGATTGGAAAGTGGCCACTGGTGTAAAGACCACCCTGCACCTGGAAATCCCAAAGTGGCAGAAAGGAAGGTGAGAATATTACAAGATCGATGGCATGGTAGGTTTGTGTAGGAAGGTGGAAATAGGTATTTTCACCGTTGTTAAGAACACATAGATCATTGTCTTCAATCAAGTTTTCAATAATTAAACCTCTGCTGTTGGAGGCTGGGCTTCCCCAGAGAGGATTATGGCCATTAAAATCCCCCAAGAGGACAAATGGGGGAGGAAGTTGATCTACAAGTGTTTGCAATTCCACGCCTCTCAAATCGTAAGAAGGTGGAATATATATAGAACAGATTGTAAACAGCGAGTGAAGGTGAACGCGCGCAGCTACTGCTTGCAGGGATGTGTTGATATTGAGCTGGCTGGATGCATAATCATTAGCGATTAGCAATGCCACTCCTCCACAACGACGGTCACCTGACAAGCAGTCCTTGCGGTATATGTCAAAACCTTTCAACCTCGGTCTATCAGCAGGGGACAGAAATGTTTCTTGCAGACAAAATATGGCCGGTTTGTGGTATTCGACAAGATCTTTGATGTCTGTGACATTATGCGAGTAACTCTGACAATTCCAAGAGAGAATGCTCAGGGCCATGGAGAAAAAAGGAAGGAGAAACGGCCGGAAAGAGAGGGAGCAGCTCATGAGGGAGGATGGTCCGTCCACCCTTCATCGTCGGATGGCGGAAGATCTTCAAAGTCAACATCCTCGTCCTCCTCCTGGGGAGGAGGTTGTTGGAGTGTTTCTATGTGTTATTTGGTCAATTTTACTTTCTTGCTAGAAAGCAAAAAGTCCTCCTTTCTAAAGTTATAAAATTTTGGGGGCCTCTGTTTAGAGGCTACCCCGATTTTTGTGCGCGTTTGTAAAAGTTTCTTTTTTTCAATTAGTTTTTTCGAGTTCTGACTGGATGGTTTGTTTTGATTAACAATAACAGATACATTATCTGTTTTTTTTACTTGCTGTTGATTTTGATTAGTTTTCTGAAAAGAAGATTTGGGGCTATTATTTTGTTTATTTGATTTGGTTGTGTTTACAGTTATAGCATTAGGTGAGTTCTGTATTTTATTGCTGTTTACTTTGTTTACTGGAGGTTCAGTTTGTGTGCTTATGGAGTTGAATACTTTTTTTACAGCAGCAGAATATGAAAGTCCAGTTGTAGGTGTACGAGATTGGACAATTTTTCTCGCGTCTGGATATGATATTTTTTGAATGGTTTTGATGACCTGTACTTCCTTTTCGGTTAGCCATTTAGGGCACTTTCTAGAGTATGAGGGGTGGTCTCCTTTGCAGTTGACGCATTTAAATTCCTTTGAGCATTCATTGCTGTCGTGGCCGGGCTCAGCACATCTGGCACAGGTTCCTGTACCACGGCATGACAGCTTGGAATGTCCAAAACGCTGGCAATTAAAACATCGTAGTAGATTTGGAATGTAAGGTCTCACTGGACAAGAGAGATAACCAGCTTTGACACGTGAAGGGAGGATAGGCGTATTAAAAGTCAGAATGATGTGCTTCGTATTCTGCATTTCGCCGTTGCGTTTGATAGTTATCCTCTTCACTCCACTTACGTGTTGATCTTGCATTTCCTCTAGAATTTCCTTCTCTGATGTAAATAGAAGGTCTGGCTCCGAAATGATTCCCCGAGAAAAGTTTAATGTTGAGTGTGCTGAAACTGTACAAAGGTATGGACCTAGTTGTTTGATTGCAAGAATAGGATGAACTTGTTTAGGATGCTTTATTTCGACTAATAATTCGCCTGTACGTAATTTTTTAACCGATTGGAACTCACCGATGAGATTTATTAAAGCTTTGTTAATTAAGAATGGGGAGACAGCAAAAAAGGTTAGGTTTTCATTTCTTTTGATTATAAAAAATTTTGCAGAGCTGAACGAGTCTTTCTGACGCTCCCCACAAGGGGGAGAAGTGTTCTTTGAGTTTTCATCCATAAACGAACCAGAGAACTAGGAGGAAAAGATGGGGTCTAGCACCTGTGTAGCTTCCCACACAGAGGTAAGGCTGCGTACGACAGGGTTCGCCTGCTATCCCTGAAGTCTCCCGTTTGAGGCACCGACTACCCCCGGTACCACGCAGCCATCGGCACGGTTGACACGCCTTGGCTAAGGGGTTTTCGTCCGCATTTGGTAAGTGTGATGAGGGAAGGAAGGGAGAAAAATCCCCTCCCGCCGATATTCTGTTTGAGCAACTGGGGGTTCACGACTCCTCCCAAGAGCTCGCCCCGAACTCATCACACCGCAAGCCCCCCCCCCCCCCACCACGACAAGGTAAACGGACACGGGGGGGGGGTTTCCATCTCTGAATTTTCTCATGCGCACTAGCCAATTCCCTAAATCTAAATGGGCTGAGTTGGACAAGATTATAAGACCATTGATTAAGAAGACATTGAACATTCCAAAAAATGCAGCCAATGAATATTTCTATGGCCCCGCTGAGAAGGGGCTATTTGGAATACCACTCTCAGCCGAGGACTCCGACATTGCTCACATTGACGGGGCATTTAAACTTTTAACATCAAAAGACAATATTATTAAATCTATGGCTTGGGATGAGGTGAGGGAGGCGGCCCACCACAGATTTCCATCTGATAACCCTGAGGACAGTATCTCTAGATTTTTGAGTGGTGAGGCTGCCGATCTCACCAGTAACCGAATTTCATCCCATTGGACTCGTGCCCGTGCCGCGTCGACCCGGTTAGGTGTTAAATGGACTATCTCTGAAGCCGGCGACGTGTGCATCTCTAAGGGGGGGCTACTGCTTAGGGTTGTGTTGATATTGAACTGACTAGATACATAATCATTAGCGATTAGCAAAGCCACTCCTCCACAACGACGGTCACCTGACAGGCAGTCCTTGCGGTATATGTCGAAACCTTTCAACCTCGGTTTATCAGTGGGCGATAGGAATGTTTCTTGCAGACAAAATATGGCCGGTTGGTGAAATTTGACAAGATCTTTTATATCCGTGAAATTATGCGAGTAACTCTGACAATTGCAAGAAAGAATGCTCAGGGCCATGGAGAAAAAAGGAAGGAGGAACGGCCGGAAGAAGAGGGAGCGGCTCATGAAGAAGGATGGTCTCTCCACCCTTTATCGTCGGATGGCGGAAGATCTTCAAATTCAACATCCTCGTCTTCCTCTTGGGGAGGAAGTAGTTGGGATTTAGTCAATTTGACTTTTTTGCTGGAAAGCAAAAAGTATTCCTTTTTAAAATTATAATATTTTGGGGGCCTCTGTTTAGTGGCCACCCCAATTTTAGCGCGTGTTTGCATAATTTTCTTTTTTTCAATTAGTTTGTTCGAATTTTGTGCGATTGGAATGTTTTCATTAACAGTAACAGATACAGTATTTGTTTTTGTTTTTGTTGCTGATTTTGGTTAGTTTTCTTAAAAGAAGATTTTGGACTATTAATTTGTTTATTTGATTTGGTAGTGCTTACGGTTTTGGGATTAGTTGAGGTTTCAGTTTCTGCATCTGTTTGTGTGCTTGCAGATTTAAATACCTTTTTGATGGCTGCTGCATATGAAAGGCCTTTTGTACGTGTGCGAGATTCAACCAGTTTTCTTGCGTCTGGATAGGATATTTTGTGTGTTGTTTTAATCACCTGAATTTCTTTTTCCGAGATCCATTTTAGGCATGATCTGGAGTATGAAGGATGTTCCCCCTTGCAATTTACGCATTTATAGGTCTTAGAACATGTATTACTATCGTGACCGGGCTCTGCACACCTGGCACAGGTGTTAGTACCACGGCACGCACATTTCAAATGTCCAAACCGCTGGCATTTGAAACGCCGGAGCGGATTTGGAATATAGGGGCGAACTGGGCAAGAGAGATAGCCAGCTTTAACACGTGGAGGGAGGACGGGTGTTTTAAATATTAGAATGATATGTTTAGTATTGATCATTTCGCCATTGCGTTTTATTGTAATCCTTTTTACTGCACTTACGTTTTGGTCCTTCATTTCCTCCAAGATTTCCTCCTCGGGTGTAAAGAGAAGGTCAGGTTCTGATATTATTCCTCGAGAAAAATTAAGGGTTTTATGTTCGGTAACAGTTACAAGATAGGATCCTATTCGTTTGACAGACATAATGGATGTGGTTTGTTTTTGATGTTTTATTTCGACGAGGAGCTCACCATTACGCAATTTTTTAACTGATTGAAATTCCCCTATTTGATTAACGAGGGCTTTGTTGATGAGAAAAGGAGATACTTTTGTTAAATTTAAATTAGGATCAGAACGTTAGATAATAAAAAATTTTGCGGTGCTATTCGATTCAGTCTGACGCTCCCCACAAGGGGGAGAAGTGTTCTTTGTGTTTATATCCATAAAAAAAAACAGAAAATTAGGGGGAAAAGTGGGGTCTAGCCCCTGTGTAGCCCCCTACACAGAGGTAAGGCTGCGTACGACAGGGTTCGCCTGCTATACCTGAAGCCTCCCGTTTGAGGCACCGATTACCCCTGGTACCACGAAGCCATAGGCACGGTTGACACACCTTGGCTTAGGGGTTTTCGTCCGCATTTGGTAAGTGTGATGAGGGAAGGAAGGGAAAAAAATCCCCTCCCGCCGATATTCTGTTTGAGCAACTGGGGGTTCACTACTTCTCCCAAGATCTCGCCCCGAACTCACCACACCGCAAGCCCCCCCACCACGACAAGGTAAACGGATACGGGGGGGCTTCTGCTTTTGGTGAGTTGCTTTGTTCGAAACTAATGTAGCTGCGTAATTAGTACTGGGATTTTTTGCAGTTTGTAATTTAATTTCGTTAGAATTTTTTTGTTGTGGTTTAGAATTATTGAGCTGTTTGCTTGTTGATTTAGGTGAGTTCATTAATTTATTGCTGGTTATTGTGTTTATTGGAGGCTCTGTTTGTGTGCTTATGGAATGGAATATCTTTTTTACAGCAGCAGAATATGAAAGTCCAGCTATAGGTGTACGAGATTGGACAATTTTTCTTGCGTCTGGATATGATATTTTTTGAGTTGTTTAGATGACCTATATTTCCTTTTCGGATAGCCATTTTGGACATTTTCTAGAGTACGAGGGATGGTCTCCTTTACAGTTGACGCATTTGAATTCCATTGAACATTCATTGCTGTCGTGGCCGGGCTCAGCACATCTGGCACAGGTTCCTGTACCACGGCATGACAGCGTGGAATGTTCGAAACGCTGGCAATTAAAACACCGTAGCGGATTTGGGAGGTAGGGTCTCACTGGGCAAGAGAGATAACCAGCTTTGACACGTGAAGGGAGGATAGGCGTGCTAAAGGTCAGAATGATATGTTTCGTATTCTGCATTTCGCTGTTGCGTTTGATAGTGATCCTCTTCACTCCACTTACGTGTTGATCTTTCATTTCCTCTAGGATTTCAGTCTCTTATGTAAATAAAAGGTCTGGCTCCGAAATGATACCCCTAGAAAAGTTTAATGTTGAATGTGCTGAGACTGTAGAAAGATATGATCCTAGTTGTTTCCTAGTTAGAATAGGTAGCACTTGTTTAGGGTGCTTTATTTCTACTAATAATTCGCCTGTACGTAGTTTTTTAACTGATTGGAACTCACCGATAAGATTTATTAAAGCTTTGCTAATAAGAAAAGGGGAGACAGCAGTAAATGTAAGGTTTTCATTTATTTTGATAATAAAAAATTTTGCAGAACTAAACGAGTCTTTCTGACGCTCCCTACAAGGGCGAGAAGTGTTTTTTGAGTTTTCATCCACAAACGAACCAGAGAACTAGGGGGAAAGGATGGGGTCTAGCCCCTGTGTAGCTTCTCACACAGAGGTAAGGCTGCATACGACAGGGTTCGCCTGCTATCCCTGAAGTCTCCCGTTTGAGGCACCGACTACCCCCGGTACCAGGCAGCCATTGGCACGGTTGACACACCTTGGCTTAGGGGGTTTTGTCCGCATTTGGTAAGTGTGATGAGGGAAGGAAGGGAAAAAATCCCCTCCCGCCGATATTCTGTTTGAGCAACTGGGGGTTCACTACTCCTCCCAAGAGCTCGCCCCAAACTCACCACACCGCAAGCCCCCTCCCCCCCCCCACCACGACAAGGTAAACGGACACGGGGGGGGGTAATTTTTGTGGAAATATTTTCCTTTTTTAATAATAAAAATCTGCTCAATCAAAGTTAGTAGATGCCGGCGACGTGTGCATTTCAAAGGGGGAGAAGATCATCCTCAAGAGAAGAGCCATCTTTAAAAGTATTCGTACCATCTTCAAAAATGCCCGAGCAGATTTCTAAAAAAATCAAAGGCACCAGGGGAAAACGTTCCGACTGTTATGCTGCCTCAAAAGCCAGCAGCCACTACAACTCGAACGGGGGGTACACTCGCTTCGCCGAATGGCGATTTGTCCATAAAGCAAGACTCGGGCTAGTACCCCTTAACGCCTATAGGCATGGCCCTGGTCTCGCCGACAAACGATGTCGTAGATGTGGTCAAAACGAGAACCTCCCCCACGTCTTATGTCATTGCATGACTCATAGCGCCAGCTACCAGGGAAGACACAACCGTGTCGTTAAGAGAATAAAAAAGGCTGCCTGGGACGCTGGAAAGTCGTGGGGGAAAACCAAGTTATCCCTGACTCTGGCTCCAACCTCCGCCCGGACCTCGTCCTGGAAAAAGGAAATGCTGCCATCATCATCGACATAACTGTTCTTTTCGAAAACACTCGAGCAGCCCCCCCCCCCCGTGTCCGTTTACCTTGTCGTGGTGGGGGGGCTTGCGGTGTGGTGAGTTCGGGGCGAGCTCTTGGGAGGAGTCGTGAACCCCCAGTTGCTCAAACAGAATATCGGCGGGAGGGGATTTTTTTCCCTTCCTTCCCTCATCACAAATCTTCTTTTAAGGAAACTAATCAAAATCAACAACAAATACAAAAAACAAATACTGTATCTGTTACTGTTAATGAAAAGAAACCACTCACACAGAATTTGAAAAAACTTAGTGAAAAAAAGAAAAATATTCAAACGCGCGCAAAAATCGGGGTAGCCTCTAAACAGAGACCCCCAAAACTTTATAATTTTAAAAAAGAGGACTTTTTACTCTCTAGTAAGAAAGTAAAATTAACCAAGTCCCAAATTGAAAAATTCCAACAACCTCCTCCCCAGGAGGAGGACGAGGATGTAGATTTTGAAGATCTTCCGCCATCCGAGGATGAAGGGTGGACGGACCACCCTCCTTCATGAGCTGTTTTTTCTTCTTCTGGCCGTTTCTCCTTCCTTTTCTCTTCATGGCCCTGAGCATTCTTTCTTGGAATTGTCAGAGTTACTCGCATAATGTCACAGACATCAAAGATCTTGTCGAATATCACCAACCGGCCATATTCTGTCTGCAAGAAACTTTTCTGTCCTCTGCTGATAGACCGAGGTTGAAAGGTTTTGACATATACCGCAAGGACTGCTTGTCAGGAGACCGTCGTTGTGGAGGAGTGGCATTGCTGATCAACAATGATTATGCATCTAGCCAACTCAATATCAACACATCCCTGCAAGCAGTAGCTGCGCGCGTTCACCTTCACTCGCTGTTCACAGTTTGTTCTGTATATATCCCACCTTCTTATGACTTAAGAAGCGTGGAGTTGCAGACACTGGTTGATCAACTTCCTCCCCTATTTGTCATCTTGGGGGATTTCAATGGCCATAATCCTCTCTGGGGGAGTCCAGACTCCAACAGTAGAGGTTTAACAATAGAAAATTTTATTGAAGACAATGATCTTTGCATCCTTAATAACGGTGAAAACACTTTTTTTCATTTTTCTACCCAATCTTACCATGCCATCGATCTCGTAATATGCTCACCTTCTTTTCTGCCACGTTGGGATTTTCAGGTGGAGGGTGGTCTCTACTCCAGTGGCCACTTTCCGATCAGGATAACCTCTACTGGACGCTGCGGCCATCAGCAGCATCAGCAAGCTCGACTTCGCATTGATCGAGCTGATTGGGCAGCATTTACCCAGTTGGCAGAAATTAAATCAGAAGACGTAACTGATATTGATATCGATGTAGCGGTAAAGCGAGTAACCGACATTATCCTAAACGCAGCTAACGCTGCCATACCAAAAACCACTAAAGGCAGGATCAAGTTTCCTAAGCCTTGGTGGAACTTCTATTGTCAGGAGGCTCATAAGAAGCAAAAAAAGGCATGGAATACGTTTCGTCGTTATCCAACCACACAAAATCTCGTGGCACTTAAACGAGCTCGTGCTGAAGCTCGAAGGATTCAACGGAAGAGCCAGCGGGACTCGTGGCAGACCTATGTCAGCACAATCACGACGTCCACCCCATCAAAGACCGTATGGGGTAAAATAAAAAAAATCGTTGGCAACTACAATATATCTTGTGCACCCATTCTAGAGAATAACGGTCGCATTTTATCCGATCACAAAGAGGTGGCTGACTGCATGGGGACTTATTTGGCAGAAGTCTCCAGTGCAAATAACTATTGCTCAAAATTTTTAACCATTAAATCACGCGAAGAACAAAAAGTTCTAGATTTTAATTCAAACATTTTTAATCAATACAACACAAAATTCACCCTTCAAGAACTGAATGCTGCCTTACAAAAATCAAAAAACACATCACCAGGTCCAGATGAAATTCACAATAGTATGTTAAAACATCTAAGCAGGTCCTCTTTAGAACATATTCTGCATCTTTTCAATAGAATTTATTCCAAACATAGATTCCCAAAATCCTGGAGTCAAGCAATAGTTATCCCTATCCTTAAACCAAATAAACAATCTGATAAATCTGAGAGCTATAGACCTATAGCTCTCACTAGTTGCCTATGTAAAGTCATGGAACGGATGGTAAACGCCAGACTGATGCACATTCTGGAGTCACACCATCTCATATCCTCATATCAAAGTGGGTTTAGGCGTGGTAGATGCACAATAGACAACCTATTGCTTCTCGAAACATCAATAAGAGAAGCATTTCTCAAACGAAAACATCTCGTGAGCGTATTTTTTGACATTGAAAAAGCATATGACCGTACCTGGAGATATGGGATCCTCAAAACCCTTCACGAGTATGGGTTACGAGGTAATCTACCCATCTTTCTCTCTAATTTTCTAAGAGACCGAATTTTTCGCGTACGTGTCAAGTCTGTTCTTTCAGATGCATTTATTCAAGAAGAAGGAGTTCCCCAGGGAAGCGTACTAAGCGTAACTCTTTTTGTAATTGCAATCAACAGCTTAATCGAACAACTGCCTCCCGCTGTCAAAGGTACCATGTTCGTTGATGACTTTCAAATATCTTTCTCTTCATCGAGCATGAGTATCATTGAAAGACAACTTCAAATGGCTATTAATAAAGTAACACAATGGGCGGAGGAAAATGGCTTTACTTTCTCTGTTCAAAAAACTTTCTGTATCCATTTCTGCCGTAAAAGAGGTCTTCATCCTGATCCAACACTTCTCCTTAACAATAAACCAATAGCTGTAAAAGATCAAGGAAAATTCCTCGGTCTTATACTTGATAACAAACTCAAATTTATACCGCATATACAAGAGTTAAAAAAGAAATGTCTACTAAAATTAAATATCCTTAAAGTCTTATCGAACACTTCCTGGGGTGCTGATACAGAGTCTCTCTTAAGAATCTACAGGGCTCTAATACGCTCAAAACTTTATTATGGATGCCAAATTTATGGCTCCACGGCAAAAAGCTATCTGAAAGTTCTAGATCCAATCCACAATCAGGCACTGCGCATCTGCACAGGAGCTTTCCGAACCTCACCTATTAACAGTCTTCATATTCTTGCTCATGAACAATCTTTAAACAATAGACGCCTCAAACTTTCATTGAACTTCTACTTCAAAATAAAACCTTATACTGATCACCTTTACACCTTCATATTTTTAATCCATCTAATGTTATCTTATTTCTTTATCGTCCTTCTGCAACCCCAACATTCGGGATCCGAATGCGCCGGGTGCTTTCAGATTTGCAACTGTCAGATTTTAATACTCTCAATACAATAAAACTGATTGAACCATGGTGTGAAGTAGTTCCATCTACCATCAATGACCTCGCTAAATTCTCTAAAGAGACTACCTCCAATACAGTCTACCAACAAATATTTTATGATACAAAATGCAAATATTCTGATTATCATGACATTTTCACTGACGGATCAAAAGCAAACGATCACGTCGGCTTTGCTGCAATAATAAATGGTCAAGTTACCGCTGAACAATCACACCCATCTTGCTCTGTTTTTACAGCAGAAATAAAAGCCATATTGATATCTCTACAATCAATAACCCAATCCGCTCACAAAAAGTGGGTGATATACACTGACTCAAAGAGTTCAGTGGAAGCAATCACCCACTGCAACAATAACAGCCATCCCATAGTCATTCAGTCTTATCATTTATACAAAAGTCTTACACAAAATAATTTTCATGTACTCTTTTGCTGGATCCCTGGTCACGTAGGCATTGCCGGCAATGAAGCCGCTGATTCAGCTGCCAAAGATGCAAATATCCTAGTTGGTGACAGTGTCCCTTTAGTTGACATTAAAAACGCAATATCTGAATGTCTTAAAACGCATTGGCAACGGACCTGGAATCTCGAAACACAAAACAAATTACATTCGATCCAGCCATCCACTAAAGGTTTCAAATCATTACAACTTACCAGGAGAGAACAAGTTTCGTTAACTCGTCTTCGCATCGGCCATACCAGGTTCACCCATAAATACCTCTTATGCCGTGAACCAGCTCCGATTTGTATTAGATGTAAAGTCAACCAGACAGTGGTGCATATCTTATGCAACTGCCCAAATTTTAACCAAATACGTTTTAAATATTTTAATAATTTTAATCCATCTCTGAAAGAGTTGCTGGGGGACCCACCCCATCCCAATATATACTCCTTCCTCCGGGAGATTGGCTTCTCCTTTTTAATTTAGTGGTTGTGCCGTCAAAATGTAATTTTATCCGTTTTTCCTGTTACTGAAGGTTCTTTGACAACCTATTGTTTCAAACCCTTTCATAAAGTTTTTAATGTTTACAGGTTTTTTATTACTTGTTTTAAACTACTCTTGTTTATACATTTCTCTCCAAAACATTTTTACTTTTATCATACCCTGATTTTTTATTTATGTATAAATTTGAAACTAAAAAATCGTTTGGCGCAGTATAGCCCTCAAGGGCTCTTGCGCCATTAAAAATAAGTAAACCAACCAACCACTCGAGCAGCATTCCAGGACGCGAGGATTGCCGAAGTGCTAAAATATACCCCACTGGACGAGACCCTTAAGAAAAAATATATAACGGTTTTGGTTGATGCCATGATTGTGGGGGCAATTGGGTCATGGGATGCTAATAACGACAAAATTGTGCGTCGACTGTGCTTGAATAGGTATGCCCACACTATGCGGAAGATCATAGTAAGTGATACCATCAGGGCTTCCCGGGATATCTATATCGAGCACATCTCCGGCATTCCACAACAGCCATGGACTTACCAACCTGGAGGTTAGGTCCTTTATTGACTGGCCGAGAGCGATTTTTCATCCTTTTCTTCACCTGGACTGCCTTGATTCATCAGAATGGACGCTTTTTATCTCTATTTATTGGGACTTTCTTGACATTGGACTGTGCTTAATCAAAGTTAGTATCTGCGCTCGGTTACTACAGGAGCATAAAAGCAGGGCTTCTAAAATCCTTGAAGCCAAATTAGCCCCATGGCAACGGCTCGATGCGCTCAAAACGTTCTTTTTTCCATCGTTGAACTTTCTTATGCGCACGAGCCAGTTCGGCAAGTCGGACTGGGCTGAGCTGGATAGATTTATAAGACCATTAATTAAGAAAACCTAAAATATTCCGAAGAACGTCGCAAATGAGTACTTCCTCGGTCCAGCCGAGTGCGGCCCCTTCGGGATCCCAGTCTCGGCTGAGGATTCAGATATATCACATATTGAGAGCGCTTTTAAACTTTTAACGTTCAAAGATGAAATAGTAAGAACACTGGCTTGGGAGGAGGTGAGAAAGGCAGCCTACCACAGGTTCCCCACTCCTGACCACCATGTCAACATAATGAAGTTTTTAAGTGGGGAGTAACTGCCGATCTCACCAGCAATAAGATCTCCTCCCATTGGACTCGTGCCCGTGCCGCGTCGACCTGACTTCAAGTGAAATGGTGCATTTCTGAAGCTGGCGACGTGAGCATTTCCAGACGGGACAACGTCATCGTCCACAGGAGGGCCATCTTTAAAAGTTTAAGATCACTTTTTAAATCAGACCGAGCAGATGGCCTAAAAGCTCATAGTCACCAGGGGAAAACGTTCCAGTGCTACGCCGCCGCCAAGGCGAGAAGCCACTTCAACTCAAACGAGGGTACACTAAAATTTGCCGATTGGCGGTTTCTAGATTCGGGCTTGTACCCTTCAATGCTTGCAAACATGACCCTGGTCTTATTGACAAACGATGCCGGAAGTGTGGCTTTGATGAGACCCTCTCCCACGTCTTGAATCATTGTATGACATACAGCGCCAGTTACCAGAGGCGGCAAAATCAAGTGGTTGAAAGGATCCAAAAAGCCGCCCTGGGAGGCTGGTCCATCGTGGGGCAGAACCAGACTCGACAACTCTAGGCTCCGCCCAGACCTGGTCCTGGAAAAGGGGAACGCTGCCTTGATTATAGACATTACCATCCCATTCGACAATACATTGGCAGCCTTCCAACTGGGGGTTCACTACTTCTCCCAAGAGCTCGCCCCGAATTCACCACAACGCAAGCCCCCCCCCCCCCACCACCATGAAAAGGTAAACGGACACGGGGGGGGGGGCATTTCAACTCGACCGGAGGGTACATGAGAATTGCCGACTGGCGGTTCGTGCACCGCGCAAGACTCGGGCTCGTACCTCTAAATCCCTACAAGCATGGCTTCCTACCGAACTTTGAGAAGCGCTTCGGGCCAGTTCACTTGATTTTTGCCACTTTAACAATCTTGTGTCGTCGTTTATCAGGAGGGTCGAAGAGGAAGTTAGGCTCCCCCCCCCCATCAATGACTCGGCCAAGAAGGGACCATCCACACCTGTTTCGGCTGACGTCCCGAGGATAATACAAAAACTCTACAAAAAGAATCGTAGACGCGCTATGCGCATTATTCTTGGGGAGGAATACGGGTTTTGCGATCTGAACCCTGAGGGCGTGGCCGACCACTCCGGGAAAACCTGGACAAGGTGTGTTATTTGGCCTCGAGGGTGGGTCTGAGATTTAATTCCGGGAAGTGCTTTTCGATTCACCTAGGGACGTCAGCCAGGGTGGAACAGCGGGATACCACGTTCTATTTGGACGGGTCCCCGATCTCAACCCTTCTGAACGGCTCTCCGGGTATCTTCTTCTGAAGGTCGGTGGGTTCATACGTCCCCAAAGACACCCGTTTCCTCAAGGAGCTCAAAAATCATGCCTCCAAAATCCTCGAAGCCAAACATACCTCTTGGCAGCGGTGTGAACAATATTCTCCTTCAGACATTTTATAAACTCTACAGTTTCGTGACGACTTCCACCCTGGACATCAGTTAAGAGAAATAAGCCAGCTCCATCGGACTCTCATGCACGGTATTCCAAGCGAATTCTTCAACTTCAAAGGGCACTCCGACACTTGCAAGTAATCTCACTTCTTTAGGAAAGATCCGTAAAAGAAAATTACCTTCTATGTATACCGATTCTTCAAGCAATACTTCAGATGAAGATCATATTCCTTCCCTTACTTTCACTAAATCGGAATCATTCTCTGAAAAGGAACTCTCTGCCCAAAAACTACATTCCTTCACCGACACTCCCATAATTGTAAGAGGCCCGAAGAAGCACTCTTTCCATCTGATACGCATTCATCTTCTACACTACTTAATTGCTTTAAACTTTATATTAATGCCAAGAAACCGAATAGTAATAAGTTCTTATTCAACACTGAACTTAGAAAAAATCTCTTCAGCAATCATCGAAGAACTGATTGATAAACAAAGGATTTTCTCTGAGCCCATCACGGAAACATCGGATAATCAATTTCACCCTCATTCTCCTAATCAGGATTATTCACCTATTTCTTATGCGGCAGCATCGAATGCTTTCAAGTCTGAGGAGTCTTCATCCGTTTTTCAACTGGTAGAAGAAATTAATTGTTGGTTGGTTGGTTGGTTTACTTATTTTTAATGGCGCAAGAGCCCTTGAGGGCTATACTGCGCCAAACGATTTTTTAGTTTAGAATTTATACATAAATAAAAAATCAGGGTATGATAAAAGTAAAAATGTTTTGGAGAGGAAGGTATAAACAACAGTAGTTTAAAACAAGTAGTAAAAAACCTGTAAACATTAAAAAATTTATGAAAGGGTGTGAAACAATAGGTTGTCAAAGAACCTTCAGTAACAAGAAAAACGGATAAAATTACATTTTGACGACACAACCACTAAATTAAAAAGGAAAAGCCAACCTCCCGGAGGAAGGAGTATATATTGGGATGGGGTGGGTCCCCCAGCAAGTCTTTCAGAGATGGATTAAAATTATTAAAATATTTAAAACGTATTTGGTTAAAATTTGGGCAGTTGCATAAGATATGCAACACTGTCTGGTTGACTTTACATCTAATACAAATCGGAGCTGGTTCACGGCATAAGAGGTATTTATGGGTGAACCTGGTATGGCCGATGCGAAGACGAGTTAACGAAACTTGTTCTCTCCTGGTAAGTTGTAATGATTTGAAACCTTTAGTCGATGGCTGGATCGAATGTAATTTGTTTTGTGTTTCGAGATTCCAGGTCCGTTGCCAATGCGTGTTAAGACATTCAGATATTGCGTTTTTAATGTCAACTAAAGGGACGCTGTCATCAACTAGGATATTTACGTCTTTGGCAGCTGAATCAGCGGCTTCATTGCCGGCAATGCCTACGTGACCAGGGATCCAGCAAAAGAGTACATGAAAATTATTTTGTGTAAGACTTTTGTATAAATGATAAGACTGAATGACTATGGGATGGCTGTTATTGTTGCAGTGGGTGATTGCTTCCACTGAACTCTTTGAGTCAGTGTATATCACCCACTTTTTGTGAGCGGATTGGGTTATTGATTGTAGAGATATCAATATGGCTTTTATTTCTGCTGTAAAAACAGAGCAAGATGGGTGTGATTGTTCAGCGGTAACTTGACCATTTATTATTGCAGCAAAGCCGACGTGATCGTTTGCTTTTGATCCGTCAGTGAAAATGTCATGATAATCAGAATATTTGCATTTTGTATCATAAAATATTTGTTGGTAGGCTGTATTGGAGGTAGTCTCTTTAGAGAATTTAGCGAGGTCATTGATGGTACGTGGAACTACTTCACACCATGGTTCAATCAGTTTTATTGTATTGAGAGTATTAAAATCTGACAGTTGCAAATCTGAAAGCACCCGGCGCATTCGGATCCCGAATGTTGGGGTTGCAGAAGGACGATGAAGAAATAAAATAACATTAGATGGATTAAAAATATGAAGGTGTAAAGGGTGATCAGTATAAGGTTTTATTTTGAAGTAGAAGTTCAATGAAAGTTTGAGGCGTCTATTGTTTAAAGATTGTTCATGAGCAAGAATATGAAGACTGTTAATAGGTGAAGTTCGGAAAGCGCCTGTGCAGATGCGCAGTGCCTGATTGTGGATTGGGTCTAGAACTTTCAGATAGCTTTTTGCCGTGGAGCCATAAATTTGGCATCCATAATCAAGTTTTGAGCGTATTAGAGCCCTGTAGATTCTTAAGAGAGACTCTGTATCAGCACCCCAGGAAGTGTTCGATAAGACTTTAAGGATATTTAATTTTAGTAAACATTTCTTTTTTAACTCTTGTATATGCGGTATAAATTTGAGTTTGCTATCAAGTGTAAGACCGAGGAATTTTCCTTGATCTTTTACAGCTATTGGTTGATTGTTAACGAGAAGTGTTGGATCAGGATGAAGACCTCTTTTACGGCAGAAGTGGATACAGAAAGTTTTTTGAACAGAGAAAGTAAAGCCATTTTCCTCCGCCCATTGTGTTACTTTATTAATAGCCATTTGAAGTTGTCTTTCAATGATACTCATGCTCGATGAAGAGAAAGATATTTGAAAGTCATCAACGAACATGGTACCCTTGACAGCGGGAGGCAGTTGTTCGATTAAGTTGTTGATTGCTATTATAAAAAGAGTTACGCTTAGTACACTTCCCTGGGGAACTCCTTCTTCTTGAATGAAGGCATCTGACAAGACAGACTTGACACGTACGCGAAAAGTTCGATCTCTAAGAAAATTAGAGAGAAAGATGGGTAGATTACCTCGTAACCCATACTCGTGCAGGGTTTTAAGGATCCCATATCTCCAAGTACGGTCATATGCTTTTTCAATGTCAAAAAATACGCTCACGAGATGTTTTCGTTTGAGAAATGCTTCTCTTATTGATGTTTCGAGAAGCAATAGGTTGTCTATTGTGCATCTACCACGCCTGAATCCACTTTGATATGGAGATAGCAGATGATGCGACTCCAAAATGTATATCAGCCTGGAGTTGACCATCCGTTCCATTATTTTACATAGGCAGCTAGTGAGAGCTATAGGTCTATAGCTCTCAGGTTTTTCAGATGGTTTATTGGGCTTAAGGATAGGAATTACTGTTGCTTGACACCAGGATTTTGGGAATCTGTGTTCCGAATAAATTCTATTGAAAAGATGCAGAATATGTTCTAAAGAGGACCTGCTTAGATGTTTTAACATACTATTGTGAATTTCATCTGGACCTGGGGATGTGTTTTTTGATTTTTGTAAGGCAGCATTCAGTTCTTGAAGGGTGAATTTTGTGTTGTATTGATTAAAAATGTTTGAATTAAAATCTAGAACTTTTTGTTCTTTGCGTGATTTGATGGTTAAAAATTTTGAGCAATAGTTATTTGCACTGGAGACTTCTGCCAAATAAGTCCCCATGCAGTCAGCCACCTCTTTGTGATCGGATAAAATACGACCGTTATTCTTCAGAATGGGTGCACAAGATATATTATAGTTGCCAACGATTTTTTTTATTTTACCCCATACGGTCTTTGATGGGGTGGACGTCGTGATTGTGCTGACATAGGTCTGCCACGAGTCCCGCTGGCTCTTCCGTCGAATCCTTCGAGCTTCAGCACGAGCTCGTTTAAGTGCCACGAGATTTTGTGTGGTTGGATAACGTCGAAACGTATTCCATGCCTTTTTTTGCTTCTTATGAGCCTCCTGACAATAGAGGTTCCACCAAGGCTTAGGAAACTTGATCCTGCCTTTAGTGGTTTTTGGTATGGCAGCGTTAGCTGCGTTTAGGATAATGTCGGTTACTCGCTTTACCGCTACATCGATATCAATATCAGTTACGTCTTCTGATTTAATTTCTGCCAACTGGGTAAATGCTGCCCAATCAGCTCGATCAATGCGAAGTCGAGCTTGCTGATGCTGCTGATGGCCGCAGCGTCCAGTAGAGGTTATCCTGATCGGAAAGTGGCCACTGGAGTAGAGACCACCCTCCACCTGAAAATCCCAACGTGGCAGAAAAGAAGGTGAGCATATTACGAGATCGATGGCATGGTAAGATTGGGTAGAAAGATGAAAATAAGTGTTTTCAGCGTTATTAAGGATGCAAAGATCATTGTCTTCAATAAAATTTTCTATTGTTAAACCTCTACTGTTGGAGTCTGGACTCCCCCAGAGAGGATTATGGCCATTAAAATCCCCCAAGAGGATAAATGGGGGAGGAAGTTGATCTACAAGTGTTTGCAATTCCACGCCTCTCAAATCGTAAGAAGGTGGAATATATACAGAACAGATTGTAAACAGCGAGTGAAGGTGAACGCGCGCAGCTACTGCTTGCAGGGATGTGTTGATATTGAGCTGGCTTGATGCATAATCATTAGCGATTAGCAATGCCACTCCTCCACAAGGACGGTCACCTGACAAGCAGTCCTTGCGGTATATGTCAAAACCTTTCAACCTCGGTCTATCAGCAGGGGACAGAAATGTTTCTTGCAGACAAAATATGGCCGGTTGGTGGTATTCGACAAGATCCTTGATGTCTGTGACATTATGCGAGTAACTCTGACAGTTCCAAGAGAGAATATTCAGGGCCATGAAGAAGAAAGAGAAAGAAAAACGGCCAAAGAGAGAGAAGCACATCAAGAGGCAGGAAGATCCTCCACCCAACCTTCATCATCGGTTGGGGGAGTTTCTTCAAACTCAATGTCCTCTACTTCTTCATCAGAGGGAAGAGGAGGAGATTTTGTTAGTTTAACCTTCTTGCTGGTAAGCAAGAAGTCCTCCTTTTTAAAATTGTAATGTTTTGGGGGTCTCTGTTTGGAGGATACCCCAAGTTTTGCGCGTGCGAGAATTTTCTTTTTTTCGACTGTTTTCTTAGATGGTTCAACAGCAGTGTTATTTATATTTGCATTGGTGGATTTTTTGGTTTGTGTTTTACTTACATTGGTTTTACTGCTAGAGGAAGAGGTTTGTTTATTTGTCTGTGTTGTGGAGTTTAGCGAAGTGTTATTATTAACAGTTTGTGTTTCTGTCTGAGTGCTTGCTGATTTTAAGATCTTTTTTACTGCTGCAGAGTAGGAAATTCCTACTGTGGGTGTGCGAGAGTCGACTAATTTTCTTGCTTCTGGATAAGAAATTTTTTGGGTTGTTTTAATAACCTGGATTTCTTTTTCTGATAGCCATTTTGAGCAAGATCTGGAATATGAAGGGTGATCCCCTTTACAGTTAACGCATTTGTATGTTTTAGAGCAGTTATTGCTATCGTGACCGGGCTCTGCACACCTGGCACAGGTTTCAGTACCACGGCACGAAAGCTTTGAATGTCCAAATCGCTGGCATTTGAAACACCGGAGCGGATTTGGAATATAGGGGCGAACTGGACAAGAGAGATAGCCGGCTTTAACACGATGCGGGAGGATGGGTGTACTGAATGTTAAAATAATGTGTTTCGTGTTTACCATCTCGCCGTTACGTTTGATGGAGATCCTCTTAACTCCACTCACGTGTTGGTCTTGCATTTCCTGTAATATTTCACTTTCTGAGGTATAGAGAAGATCAGGTTCAGAAATTATTCCGCGTGAAAAATTTAGTGTTGAATGTTCTGAGACAGTGACTAGGTATGATCCAATTTGTTTTATTGACATTATTTTTGAAACTTGTTGGGTATCTTTAATTTCGACTAAAAGTTCGCCATTTCGTAATTTTTTAACAGTTTGAAATTCACCTATCTGATGACTTAAGGCTTTATTGATGACAAAGGGAGATATTTTTGTAAAATTTAAATTTGGGTCGCTTCGTTTTATGATAAAGAATTTTGCTAAGTTCGAATATACAGTCTGACGCTCCCCACAAGGGGGAGAAGTGTTCTTAGTGTTTATATCCATAAAAAAACCAGAGAACTAGGGGGAAAAGTGGGGTCTAGCCCCTGTGTAGCCCCCCTACACAGAGGTAAGGCTGCATACGACAGGGTTCGCCTGCTATCCCTGAAGCCTCCCGTTTGAGGCACCGACTACCCCCGGTACCACGCAGCCATAGGCACGGTTGACACACCTTGGCTTAGGGGTTTTCGTCCGCATTTGGTAAGTGTGATGAGGGAAGGAAGGGAAAAAAATCCCCTCCCGCCGATATTCTGTTTGAGCAACTGGGGGTTCACTACTCCTCCCAAGAGCTCGCCCCGAACTCACCACACCGCAAGCCCCCCCACCACGACAAGGTAAACGGACACGGGGGGGAAAATTAATTGTGAAAATGATTTTAAAGGAAGCAATGCCGTAAGTGTTAAGAATCTTAAAAAGAAGCACACTCTTCTGTTATACCCAATAGAACCAAACACCAGCTCCAATAAGCTTAAATCGTTTCTTCATCAACGCCTTGATCCAAGAAGACAATATATATATATCCTTACCTAGGCTTATCAGGCATGGTGGTCTGGTTGGTTGGTTGATTTGATTTTTATGGCGCAAGAGTCCTTGAGGGCTATACTGCGCCAAACGATATTTTATTATATGCTATTTATTTTTCATTACAGAATAAAGTAAATAAAAGTATATTTTGAAGAAAGCATAAAACTTCAAGTGCTAGTATTAAAAAGGTGCAACCGATAAAAATATTTAAACAATTGGAAGATCAAGACAAAATGGACGAAACAATATCTTGAAAAACAAAGAAAGGACGAAATCACATAATGACGAGACAAACACTAAATTGAAAAGGAGAATCCAACCTCCTGGAGGAAGGAGTACAAATTGCGATGGGGTGGCTCCCCCAGCAACTCCTTCAAAGGTGGGTTAAAATTATTAAAATATTTATAACGAATTAGATTAAAATTTGGGCAGTTGCATAAAATGTGCAACACTGTCTGATTTACATCACATGTAATGCATGTTGGAACTGGTTCATGACATAAGAGATATTTGTGGGTGAATCTGGTATGTCCAATGCGAAGTCGGGCTAATAAGACTTGTTCTCTCCTGGTGATATTTAATGATCCGAAACCTCTAGTGGAGGACTGGATCGAATGCATTTATTTTGGATTATTTATTTTGGAATTTGAATTCCACGTCCCCTGCCAATACGTGTTGAGACTTACAACAATGGCGTTTTTGATATCATCAAAAGGGACACTATTATCGACCAGGATATTTGCAGCTCTGGCAGCTGAATCGGCTGCCTCATTGCCTGCAATGACCACATGACCAGGGATCCAACAAAAGATAATTTGAAAATTATATTGCTTAATGTTTTTGTAGAAATGATATGTCTGGATGACGATAGGATGGCTAATATTATTGCAGTGAGTGATGGCTTCCACTGAACTCTTGGAGTCCGTGAATATCACCCACTTTTAGTAAACAGATTGGGCTATTGATAGTAGAGATGAAAATATAGCTTTTATTTCTGCAATAAATACCGAGCAAGATGTGTTTAACTTTTCTGCCGTAAATTGATCATTAATTATTGTGGAAAAGCCTACGTGATCGTTTGCTTTTGATCCGTCAGTGAAAATGTGTTTAAACCCAGCATACTTGCTTTTGATCTCATAAAAGACTTGTTGATAAACTGTATCAGCAGTAGTTTGTTTTGGGAATTATGAGAAATAATTGATTATAGAAGGTTTGACTTCGCACCATGGTTTAATTAGTGCTAGTGTGTTGACAGTTTTGAAATCTGATAGCTGCAGGTCTGAGAGTACCCGACACATTCGGATCCCAAATGTTGGGGTCATCGAAGGCCGGTGTAGAAATAAAGCAACATTAGGTGGATTAAAAATATGGAGGTGTAGTGGGTGATTGGTGCAAGGTTTTATTTTGAAGTAAAAATTAAAAGAAAGTTTGAGGCGTCTATTGTTTAGAGATTGTTCGTGTGCAAGCATATGAAGACTGTTGATAGGCGAAGTTCGAGAGGCTCCTGTGCAGATGCGCAGTGCCTGATTATGTATTGGATCCAGACTTTTCAGATAGGTTTTAGCAGCAGAGCCATAAATTTGACATCCATAATCAAGTTTTGAGCGTATCAGAGCCCTGTATATTCTTAACAGAGACTCAGTATCAGCACCCCAAGAAGTGTTCGCTAAGACTTTAAGGATATTTAATTTTAATGAACATTTCTTTTTTAACTCTTGTATATGCGGTATAAATTTTAGTTTATTGTCAAGTGTGAGACCAAGGAATTTTCCTTGATCTTTTACAGCTATTGGTTGATTATTGAGGAGGAGATTTGGGTCAGGTGAAGACTTTTTACGGCAGAAGTGGATACAGAATGTTTTTTGAGCAGAGAAAGTGAAGCCATTTTCTTCTGCCCATTGGGTTACTTTATTGATTGCAATTTGAAGTTGACTTTCAACGATACTCATGCTCGTTGATAAAAAAGAAATTGGAATGTCATCAACGAACATGGTACACTTGACTGCGGGAGGCAACTGGTCAATTAAGCTATTGATTGCTATTATAAATAGAGTTACACTTACTACACTTCCCTGGGGTACTCCTTCTTGAATGAAGGTATCCGAGAGGACAGACTTGACACACACACGAAAAGAACGATGTTTCAGAAAACTGTAGAGAAAAATGAGTAAATTACCTCGCAACCCATACTCGTGCAGGGTTTTGAGGATCCCATACCTCCAAGTACGGTCGTATGCTTTTTCAACGTCAAAAAATACGCTCACAAGATGTTTTAATCTGAGAAATGCTTCTCTTATTGATGTTTCGAGAAGCAGTATGCTATCTATGGTGCATCTGCCGCGCCTGAATCCACTTTGATATGAAGATAGCAGATGGTGCGACTCCAAAATGTACATGAGCCTGGCGTTGACCATTCGCTCCATTACTTTACAAAGGCAGCTTGAGAGAGCTATAGGTCTGTAACTCTCGAGTTTATCAGATTGTTTGTTCGGTTTACGGATAGGAATTACTATTGCTTGGTTCCAGAATTTCGGAAATTTGTGCTCAGATTAAATTCGATTAAATAGTATAAGAACATTTTCTAATGAAGACCTGCTTAGATTTTTTAACATACTATTGTGTATTTCGTCAGGGATAGGTGATGTGTTTTTTGATTTTCGTAAAGCAATATTTAGTTCTTGCAAGGTAAATTTTGTGTTGTATTGATTAAAAATGTTTGAATTAAAATCTAGAACTCTTTGTTCCTTGCGTGATTTAATTGTTAAAAACTTAGAACAGTAGTTATTTGCGCTGGAGACTTCAGCCAAGTAAGTCGCCAGGCAGTCAGCCACCTCTTTGTGATCAGATAAAAGTTGACCATTTTTCTCCAGAATGGGAGCACAAGACGTATTGTAGTTACCAGAATTTTTTTTAATTTTACCCCACACTGTCTTAGATGGGGTGGACGTCGTGATTGTGCTGACATACGTCTGCCACGAGTCCCGCTGGTTTTTTCGTCGAATCCTTCAAGCTTCAGCACGAGCTCGTTTGAGTGCCACAAGATTTAGTGTGGTTGGATACCGACGAAATGTGTAAAATGCTTTTATTTTTGTTCCTTATGAGATTCCTGACAATCAAAGTTCCACATAAGTTTAGGAAATTTTATCCTGCCTTTAGTGGTTCTTGGAATAGAGACGTTAGCTGCCGTCAAGATAATGTCTGTTATTCGGCTTACCGCTACATCGATATTAATATCAATCACGTCATCAGATTTAATTTCTGCCAACTGGGTAAATGCTGCCCAATCAGCTCGATCAATGAGAAGTCGGGCTTGCTGATGCTGCTGATGGCCGCAGCGTCCAGTAGAGGTTATCCTGATCGGAAAGTGGCCACTGGTGTAGGGACCAGCCTTTACATGAAAATCCCAACGTGGCAGAAAAGAAGGTGAGCATATTACGAGATCGATGGCATGGTAAGATTGGGTAGGAAGATGAAAATAAGTGTTTTCACCGTTATTAAGAATGCAAAGATCATTGTCTTCAATAAAATTTTCTATTGTTAAACATCTACTGTTGGAGTCTGGACTCCCGCAGAGAGGATTATGGCCATTGAAATCCCCCAAGATGACTAATGGGGGAAGAAGTTGATCAACCAGTGTCTGCAACTCCACGCTTCTCACGTCATAGGAGGGTGGGATATATGCAGAACAAACTGTGAATAGCGAGTGAAGGTGAACGTGTGCAGCTACTGCTTGCAGGGATGTGTTGATATCGAGCTGGCTAGAGGCATAATCATTAGAGATTAGCAATGCCACTCCTCCACAACGACGGTCTCCTGACAAGCAATCCTTGCGGTATATGTCAAAACCTTTCAACCTCGGTCTATCAGCAGGGGACAGAAATGTATCTTGCAGACAGAATATGGCCGGTTGGTGATATCCGACAAGATCTTTGATGTCTGTGACATTATGCGAGTAACTCTGACAATTCCAAGAGAGAATGCTCAGGGCCATGAAGAGAGAAGGAAAGAGAAACGGCCAGACGAAGAAAAAGGAACTCAAGAAGGAGGATGGTTCGTCCACCCATCATCGTCGGATGGCGGAAGGTCTTCAAAATCGACATCCTCGTCCTCCTCTTGGGGAGGGGGTTGTTTAAGTTTTTCAATTTGGGACTTGGTTAATTTTACTTTCTTGCTAGAAAGTAAAAAGTCCTCTTTTTTAAAATTATAAAATTTTGGGAGCCTCCCCTAACTGTTTGATAGATAGGATATGTTGAACTTGTTTTGGATGTTTTATTTCCACTAATAATTCACCAGTACGTGTTTTTTTTAGATTGAAATTCACCAATAATATTTACCAAGGCTTTGTTTATTAGAAATGGGGAAACTGCAGTAAATGTGAGATATTCGTTTCTTTTTATAACAAAAAATTTAGCAGATGTAAGCGAATTCTGTCTGACGCTCCCCACAAGAGGAGAGGTATTCTTTATGTTATCATCCATAAATTAACCTGAGAATTGAGGGGAAAAACTGGGGTCTAGCCCCTGTATAGCACCCTGCACAGGGATAAGGCTTTTACACCAGGGTTCCGCCTGCTATCCCTGACGTCAACCGTTTGAAGCACCGACTACCCCCGGTACCACGCAGCCACGGGCACGGTAGAGACACCTTGGCTTAGGGGGTTCTGTCCGAATTTGGTAAGTGTGATGAGGGAAGGAAGGGAACAAAAGTCCCTTCCCGCCGATATTCCGTTTGAGCAACTGGGGGTTCACTACTCCTCCCAAGACCTCGCCCCGAACTCGCCACACCGCAATCCCTCCCCCCCCCCACCACGACAAGTTGAACGGACACGGGGGGAGGGTAACATTGCATGTGTTTCATACTGGAGCGATTCGTGGAGAAAGATATGTTTGTGAGTGAAACTTGTATGACCAATACGAAGCCGGGCTAGAATAACTTGTTCTCTTCTGATGATCTTTGATGACTTGAAACCTTTCGTCAAACGCTGGATGGAGTGCAATTTATTTTGAGTTTCCCCATTCTAGTCCCGCTGCAAATAGATGCTAAGCCAATAAATAACAGAATTTTTTGTGTCATCGAAAGGATCAAGATCAACGACCTGTGCACTTGCAGCTCCAGCAGCTGAGCCACGCCTTATTGCCAGCAACTCCCACGTGGCTAGACATCCAACGAAAGAGAACTTCGAAATTATTTTGTCTAACACTATTGTATAAAAGATATGAATGCATAACAAATGGATGTCTATTGTTTCAGTGAGAGATGGCTTCCCCCGAACTCTGAGTCGTGTAGATCACCCACTTAAGATTTGATGAGGTTATTGTTTGTGATGCAAGAAAAATTGCGTTTATTTCAGAAGTAAAAGTTTAACAAGATTTATTTAATTTATGTGTGCAATAGTTTGGTCATCAATTATTGCCGCGAAACCGAAGTGATCATGACTTTGATCTGTCGGTTTGGTTTGGTTGGTGTGATTTTTATGGCGCAAGAGCCATTGAAGGCTATACTGCGCCAAACGATGTTTTATTATATGCTATTTATTTTTCATTTAAGCATAAGGCATATTTTGAAGCATATTTTGAAGAAGAAAGCATAAAACTTCAAGTGCTAGTGTTAAAAAGTGCAGCCGACAAAAACATTTAAACAATTTGAAGACAAAGACAAAATGGGCAAAACAATATCTTGAAAAACAAAGGAAGGACGAAATCACATAATGTCGAGACAAACACTAAATTAAAAAGGAGAATCCAATCTCCTGGAGGAAAGAGTGCAAATTGCGATGGGGTTTGATCTGTCGGTAAAAATTTCCGAGTATTGCAAATAATGCTGTTCCACTGCATAAAAAATCGGGGTGAGTCCTTTTGAAATTTATCGAACTCATGGAGAACAGAAATCGTAACTTCGTTCCATGGTTCTATAAGTTCTCTTGTGTTGTACGTGTTGAAATCCGGTAGTCGAAATTCAGTGAGCGCCTGACACATTCGGATCCCAAATGTCGAGACGACCGGATACCGGACGGCCGGCGTACGAATAAATCTGTATTTGAAGGATGAAAAATATTAAGGTGTAATGTCTGGTTAGTATTGGGTTTAATTATGAAATCCAATACCACGATAAAGCAAATCACTAAGATAAGGAAAATGAATACGAAAAGGAGCGTGTGCAACTAATACCACTAACCGCTAGACACGCACGAAGAGTTTATCCGAACTTTGGATGACGATGAATACCTGATACGATGTAATATTTTGGCAAAACGTCTGTTGCTCATTTTATTTTAAATTACATTTCTTTTTTTAACTGACAAATGTTCTGTCCTGTTATGATATGACTCATTTATTGTCATCAGAATAACCCTCAATTTATAAAATTTTCTATCAATACAATTCTGTTTTAATACATGTATGCACTTTATATCTTCAATATTCCGTATAGACACTTTTTATGCCTTCGTATCCTAACTTGGAACAGTCCCAAGTTTGTAGCGTATTCGCAATTTCCTCAAATTTATGAATAAATTAGTTGCACTGAATTCATTAAGTAGAAATGAACTAGCCCAAAAAAGCACAGATACATAACAGAGATGAAGTGTGAAGCAAATTCATACTAATGCTGGTCAGTTAGCGCTCGTATCCAAAGGTTTTTCCATACTTAAAAATCGCATATTTTTTCGAATTTTTCAAAATCAATAAATCAACCCATAAAGCAAAACATCGGTTTAGCTCTCACTGGCCCAAAAAATAGCTATTAATTTATTCTGCAGCACTATTTATTTTTTACTGGTAAAATGCTGACAGGTGTACCGCCCTACAAACTAAATTCGGCAAAATGCCTCCAGCTAGCGTATTGTCCCAAGTATGGGCACATGACTAACGTAAAAATATGTATAGCAAACCAACGACGAGACGAAACGAAGGACACAGGAGCGAGCACAAGAAGTCAATCTCCTGAAAGAAAGGGAACAATTTCGGATGGGTCCAGCGTTCCTTAACAATTCCTTCAAAGATAGATGAAAATGATTAAAGAATTTTAAACAAACATGATTGAAATTTGAACAATTGCATCACTATCTTCATATCACTCTCCTACTAAGGGTCAAACCAAACAGAATAGCAAACAAACATTAAAAAACGAACAAAAAAAGTAAAGCATGGTTTTATGCATCACATGAAAATGACAAACGTAGTATGGTTGGTTTGTTTATTTTTTATGGCGCAAGAGCCCTTAAGGGCTATACTGCGCCAAACGATTTGTTGGAATAAATTCTATAGATAAATATAAAAGTAAGCGTGTTTTCAGGTGAAAGTTATAAACATGTGTAGTTTAAAATAAGTATTAAAAATCATGCTGGCATTAAAAACATTTAAATTTCGCATGAAATAATATGTTGATAAAAAAACCTTGAATAAGAAGAAAAAGACAAAAATCATTTTGACGGCACAAACACTAAATTAAAAGGGAGAATGCAATCTCCTGGAGGAAGGAGTATAAATTGCGATGGGGTGGCTCCCCCAGAAACTCCTTCAAAGAGGGGTTCAAATTATTAAAATATTTAAAACGTATTTGGTTAAAATTTGGGCAGTTACTTAAAATATGTAACACTGTCTGATTCACATTACATGAAATGCATGTTGGAGCTGGTTCGCGACATAAGAGGTATTTATGAGTGAACCTTGTATGACTAATGCGAAGTCGAGCTAATAATACTTGTTCTCTCCTGGTAAGTTGTAAAGATGTGAAACCTTTAGCCGAGGGCTGGATGGAATGCAATTTATTTTGCGTTTCAAGATTCCACGTACGCTGCCAATGCGTGTTAAGACGTTCAGAAATGACGTTTTTAATGTCATCAAAAGGGACTGTGTCATCAACCAGGATACTTGCGGCTCTGGCAGCTGAATCGGCTGCTTCATTGCTTGCAATGCCCACATGACCAAGGATCCAACAGAAGAGAACATGAAAATGATTTTTCATAAGTTTTTTGTATAATTGATATGATTGCAGGACTATAGGGTGGCTGTTATTATTGCAGTGAGTGATGGCTTCCACTGAACTCTTTGAGTCAGTGTATACACCCATTTTTTGTTATTGGATTGGGTTATGGATTGGAGAGATGTAGATATGGCTTTTATTTCTGAAGTAAATACAGAGCACGATGGGTTTAACTTTTTTGCCGTAATGTGACCATCAACTATTGAAGAAAAGCCGACGTGATCGTTTGCTTTTGATCCGTCAGTAAAAATGTCTTTATAGTCCGAATTTTTGCTTTTTGTATCATAAAATATTTGCTGGTAAGCTGTATTTGGGGTTGTCTCTTTAGAGAATTTAGCGAGGTCATTGATAGTAGATGTATTTACTTCACACCACGGTTCAATTAAATCTATTGTATTGAGAGTATTGAAATCCGACAGCTGCAAATCTGAGAGAACATTGCGCATTCGGATTCCAAAGGTTGGGATTGCAGAAGGACGATGACGAAATAATACAACATTAGATGGATTAAAAATATGAAGGTGTAAAGGGTGATCAGTATAAGGTTTTATTTTGAAGTAGAAGTTCAAGAAAATTTTGAGGCGTCTATTGTTTAAAGACTGTTCATGAGCAAGAATATGGAGGCTGTTGATAGGTGAGGTTCGGAAGGCGCCTGTGCAGATCCTGATTATGTACTGGATCGAGAGCTTTCAGATAGCTTTTTGCAGCAGACCCATAAATTTGGCATCCATAATCTAGTTTTGAGCGAATAAGAGCCCTGTATATTCTTAACAGAGACTCTGTATCAGCACCCCAAGAAGTGTTCGTTAAGACTTTAAGGATATTTAATTTCAATAGACATTTTTTTCTCAGCTCTTGTATATGCGGTATAAATTTAAGTTTATTATCAAGTGTGAGACCAAGGAATTTTCTTCGGTCTTTTACAGCTATTGGTTGATTGTTAAGGAGAAGACTTGGATCAGGGTGAAGCCCTCTTTAACGGCAGAAGTGGATGCAGAAGGTTTTTTGAGCAGAGAAAGTGAAGTCATTTTCCTCTGCCCATTGTGATACTTTATTTATAGCGATTTGAAGTTGTCTTTGCTCGATGAAGAGAAAGAAATTTGAAAGTCATCAACGAACATGGTACCCTTGACAGCGGGATGCAGTTGTTCGATTAAATTGTTGATTGCTATTACAAAAAGAGTTACGCTTAGTACACTTCCCTGGGGAACTCCTTCTTGAATGAAGGTATCTGACAGCACAGACTTGACACGTACGCAAAAAGTTCGATCTCTCAGAAAATTAGAGAGAAAGATGGGTAGATTACCTCGTAACCCATACTCGTGCAGAGTTTTGAGGATGCCATATCTCCAGGTACGGTCATATGCTTTTTCAATGTCAAAAAATACGCTCACAAGATGTTTTCGTTTGAGAAATGCTTCTCTTATTGATGTTTCGAGAAGCAGTAGGTTGTCTATGGTACATCTGCCGCGCCTGAATCCACTTTGATATGAAGATAGCAGATGGTACGACTCCAAAATGTACATGAGCCTGGCGTTTACCATCCGCTCCATTACTTTACAAAGGCAGCTTGTAAGGGCTATAGGTCTGTAACTCTCGGGTTTATCAGATAGTTTGTTTGGTTTATGAATAGGAATTACTATTGCTTGGCTCCAAAATTTGGGGAGTTTGTGCTCAGAATAAATTCTGTTAAATAGTCTCATAATATTTTCTAATGAAGACCTGTTTAGGTTTTTTAACATACTATTGTGTATTTCGTCAGGGCCCGAAGATGTGTTTTTTGATTTTTGTAAAGCAATATCTAGTTCTTGAAATGTAAATTTTGTGTTGTATTGATGAAAAATGTCTGAATTAAAATCTAGAACTCTTTGTTCCTTGCGTGATTTGATAGTTAAAAATTTTGAGCAGTAGTTATTTGCATTGGAGACTTCTGCTAAATGAGTTGCCAGGTAGTCAGCCACCTCTTTGTGATCCGACAAAAGTTGACCATTTTTCTCCAGAATGGGAGAAGACGTATTGTAGTTACCAGAAATTTTTTTGATTTTATCAATCTGGGTAGGAAGATGAAAATAAGTGTTTTCACAATTGTTAAGAATGCAAAGATCATTGTCTTCGATAAAATTTTCTATTGTTAAACCTCTACTGTTGGAGTCGGGACTCCCCCAGAGAGGATTATGGCAATTGAAATCCCCCAAGATGATGTATGGGGGAGGAAGTTGATCTACAAGTGTTTGCAATTCCACGTCTCTCAAGTCGTAAGAAGGTGGAATATATACAGTACAAATTGTAAACAGCGAGTGAAGGTGAACGCGCGCAGATACTGCTTGCAGGGATGTGTTGATATTGAGCTTGCTAGATGCATAATCATTAGCGATTAGCAAAGCCACTCCTCCACAACGACGGTCACCTGACAAGCAGTCCTTGCGGTATATGTCGAAACCTTTCAACCTCGGTTTAGCAGTGGGCGATAGGAATGTTTCCTGTAGACAGAATATGACCGGTTGGTCATATTCGACAAGATCTTTTATGTCCGTGACATTATGCTAGTAACTCTGACAGTTCCAAGAAAGAATGCTCAGGGCCATGGAGAAAAAAGAAAGGAGGAACGGCTGGAAGAAGGGAGAGCGGTTCATGAAGGAGGATGGTCCGTCCACCCTTCATCGTTGGATGGCGGAAGATCTTCGAATTCAACATCCTCCTCTTCCTCTTGGGGAGGAAGTAGTTGGGATTTAGTCAATTTGACTTTTTTGCTGGAAAGCAAAAAGTCCGCTTTTTTAAAATTATGATATTTTGGGGGCCTCTGTTTAGTAGCTACCCCAATTTTAGCGCGTGTTTGCATAATTTTCTTTTTTTCAATAAGTTTTTTCGATTTCTGTGCGATTGGAATGTTTTCATTAACAGTAACAGATACAGTATTTGTTTTTGTTGTTGATTTTGATTAGTTTTCTTAAAAGAAGATTTTGGACTATTAATTTGTTTATTTGATTTGGTTGTGTTTACGGTTTTTGGATTAGTTGAAGTTTCAGTTTGGGCATCTGTTTGTGTGCTTGCAGATTTAAATACCTTTTTGATGGCTGCTGCATATGAAAGGCCTGTTTTTAGTGTGCGAGATTCAACCAATTTTCTTGCGTCTGGATAGGATATTTTTTGTGTTTTAATCACCTGAATTTCTTTTTCTGATATCCATTTTAAGCATGATCTGGAGTATGAAGGATGTTCCCCCTTGCAGTTTACGCATTTGTAGGTCTTAGAACATGTATTACTGTCGTGACCGGGATCTGCACACCTGGCACATGTGTCAGTACCACGGCACGAGAGCTTCGAATGTCCAAACCGCTGGCATTTCAAGCACCGGAGCGGATTTGGGATATATGGCCTAACTGGGGAAGAGAGGTAGCCAGCTTTAACACGTGGCGGGAGGACGGGTGTGTTAAATGTGAGAATGATATGTTTGGTGTTTATCATTTCGCCATTGCGTTTTATGGTGATTCTTTTTACTGCAATTATGTTTTGGTCCTTCAATCCCTGCAAGATTTCCTCCTCGGGTGTAAAGAGAAGGTCAGGTTCCGAAATTATCCCTTTTGAAAAGTTAAGAGTTTTGTGTTCTGTTACAGTGACAAGATATGAGCCTATTTGTTTTATATCCATTATTTGTTTTATTTGTTTGCTGTCTTTTATTTCAACTAAAAGTTCGCAGTTGCGTAACTTTTTTACAGATTTATATTCACCAATTAAATGCGTTAAGGCTTTGTTTATTAAAAATGGAGAAACTTTACTTAGATTTAAATTTGGATCATTGCGCTTTATTGTGAAAAATTTTGCAGCATTTAACGATACGTTCTGACGCTCCCCACAAGGGGGAGAAGGGTTATTTATGTTACCTTCCATAAATGAACCGGGGAACTAGGGGGAAATGTGGGGTCTAGCCCCTGTGTAGCCCCCCTACACAGAGGTAAGGCTGCGTACGACAGGGTTCGCCTGCTATGCCTGAAGACTCCCGTTTGAGGCACCGACTACCCCCGGTACCAGGCAGCCATCGGCACGGTTGACACACCTTGGCTTAGGGGTTTTCGTCCGAATTTGGTAAGTGTGATGAGGGAAGGAATGAGACAAAAGTCCCTTCCCGCCGATATTCTGTTTGAGCAACTGGGGGTTCACGACTCCTCCCAAGACCTCGCCCCGAACTCACCACACCGCAAGCCCCCCCACCACGGCAAGGTAAACGGACACGGGGGGGGGGGGGGGGGGGCAAACGTAGTATGGTGAGGGGGAAAACTTAAAAACGATCAATTCCACAACCGACAGAAAAGGCCCACTTGGCCAAAAATTTAACAAAAGAGAACTTGGAAATTATTTTTTTTTAAGACTATTGAATAAAAGATATGAATGTATGACCAATTTACTAAAGGATGGCTATTGTTGTTGCAGTGATTGATGGCTTCCACCTTACTCTTGAGTCAATGTAGATCACCCCACTTATGATTTGATAAAAATATTGTTTGCACGATTAGTTGATCACTGAATAGGTGTAATGTCTTTTGGAAATTTATCGAACTCAGGGAGAACAGAAATAGTAACTCCGTTCCATCGTTAAATAATTTAAATTGTTTTGTACATATAAAAATCGGGAAACCGAAGTTCAGCGAGTGCCAGTCGGATATGTATCGTAAATATCGTCATGACCGACGGACAGCGAAGGAATTGAATGAAAAATATAATGGTGGAAAAGATGCCCAGTATTTGATTTCATTTTGAAGTAAGAATTTAGGTTAAGATTAAACCGTCTCCAAGTACGGTCACATGCCTGTACCATGTCGAATACGCTCATTAGGTGTTTTCTTTAACGAAAAGCCTCTCTAGCCGATGTTTCAAGAAGTAGTAGGTTGTCAATCACGCACCTGAATATACTTTGACTTGAAAAGAGCAGATGATTCGGCTGCATAATGTAAATCTGTCTGGCATGACCATACGCTCCAAAAACTCAGAGACAAGCAGTGAGAGCTATGGGTCTATAGCTCTCATTTTCATTTTAGTTTTTATTAGGTTTGAATAGGAACTATTGTTGCTTGAGTTAAGTATGAAGGAAGAGTGTTCAGGCCAAATTCTATTGAAGAGGTGAAGAATATTATATTAAGAGGATATGCTAAAAAATTTTAACATGTATTTCAATTTCATCAGGACCTGATGAAGTAGTTTTGTTTGTTTTTAGCAGTTATAACAAATTTTATAAAGAGTAAGTAGGAAGAAGATTTAAGAATGTCGTAAGAATCTTAGAAGAAAATGATGAGAAACCAGAAACCCAAAATCTTCACCTGTATGGCCTACTATACAGGTCTTAAATATCGGCCTAAAAAGAAAATAAAACTGAAAATAAGAAATAAAGAAATTTTCATGGAAAATCCGTATATGGCGTAAAAGCGCAGCCAGTTCCAATAGAATAACCTATAGTAGAATAGCTTGATTTATCCTTCTGTCATTTAAAAGAATATATTAGGGCCAACAGTGGATAGTTAATGCATTGAATTAGAAGCAAGAGACCAAATTTGACTTGCGACAAATTGCATTGGCATTTTTCATGCGATCATATATTGGAGATTATAAAGTGCTAGTTGTAACTTCGGAAGAAGTTAAAATGACAGTGCGTAGGCAGGAAAAAAAGCCTGATTTAATAAGGTTTGGATCTAGGGGCACAAAACCACTCTTTTCCCTCCTTTGCTTTAAGCTATTCACAACGAATGAAAAATGTTTTTTGAAAAGGATTTACGGCTTGTCTTTATTGATACAAATTTTATAATGAAGTTATTTTGAAACCCTTACTTGCAAATGCGCTTAGTGAGTCTTTAACAGTATTTTCTAATAAACCATGCATTTAACTACTATTTTAGTTACTTGTTTCAACATTTTTAGAGTTCTGTATGTTTTGCTATAAATATTTTCGTACAATGTATTTTGATGTGTTCCTTTTAAAGAGCAAATATTAAGGTCCTAATTTTTAAAAAAGATATTCAAGAATTGTGTTTATAAGTAAGATTTAAACCAGAGTTCCTGAGAATTTTGTGGCCAATGCCTCAAAACCCTAGGAAAACCCAATCTTGAAATCAAATGAGCTTTTAACGCAAGCCAGACTCCTACATTGAGTAAATTTCTCTTGTACCAGTTTCCAAAGCAACTTGATTTTACAGAATGATTAATGAACTGGATGGAAATTCTGCATAAGTTGAAAACTCAAACAAAAGATTTTTTTTTCTTTCAAGTTATGTGCCACATGGACAATGCAATTAGAAAAATTTTGGAACTAGTTAGCATGTCCTAATTTACCGAATTTTCTTAAATGCAGAGCAGTACTAACCAAGTGTTTTGCTGATAAAATTATACATTTTGAAGGGACACTTTGCTTTTAAAATTTACTATGGTCCTAACGTCGTAATAAGCAGTATTTATATTCACATGGCTTTTTTTGCTTTACATAAATATGGCTGTAAAATTGCACGAAATAAAAACAAATTAAGTTTTATACATGAGACATTCTGCTCCTGAACAGCAGTAGAATAATATAGAATGAACACAATATACAAGTAACATTTTGATAAAGAAAGCAATGAATCAAAAATATTAAGCAATAAATAACAATATATATCAGCGATGAAAGGAGGAGGGGAAACTCATCAGAGGCAGCCAACTCCTCAAAGAGAAAACTTAAAGCAATTTTTGAACAACAAACAGTTCTCAGTCAAGTTTCGTTCATACACTTTGATCTCTGAAAAGACAGAAAAATCTCGGTGTATCTGCCTTACTAGACTGAGAAAGCAATTTAAATATAAACTTTTCTTAATGAAATGAAAAATTAACAAGCTTTTATCTTGTTAGCTACCACTACGGTAGCGAGAAGATTGAATTTCGGTTGCGTGCATAATAAAAAACTATATTTCCTTGGATAATCAATTTATTTAGTCATCCTCGTGGCTCACAAACTTAAAGGTACCAATCGTTCCTCGTGCCTTTTCACTCTCACATCAACGGTTCCGTTACACGTGCAGTCAAGATACCAATCATCGATGAGAACAATTTGGTTACAAAAAAATAAAATATATAAAATGACTTCTAATAATTATACAAATACTTAAAATAATTCAATTTTTACATAATATAACACATTCCATATTTTAAAATATTTATTATTGATGTTCACTATTTCATAATTAAATTTATGAACAGATAAGATTTTAAAATCGATTGCAAGTTTCATTTCAAGGCCGTGGTAGCCTGATCGGTAAGGCATTGGACTCGGGGCCGGAAGGACTCGGGTTCGATCCTTGCTGGTCGAAGACCCACCGTCGTCATTAAAGGGGACTGGGCGACGTTAAATATGCTCGTGGTCTCAATGTCCTCCAAGTGAAACGATACCTCTGGGGGTGCTAGTACCAGGTAGCTATTAGCTCTTGGACTAGTTCTAAATTCTCATTAACTGTTCGATCCGGTGATGGTGCTGCCATCTATCGGTATTTAAAATAATGGAGGCAAGGCACTTAGTATGCAGTCCTCGACATAAATACAGTTGAAGTCAGTTGTGACTCTAGAATAGAAAGTTTCATTTCATCTCATGCAATTTCTTTTGACTGGTGCAGCCATCTAGCGGGACTTATAATAACTTTACTTGTTAGATTTATATTATTGATTTGTCCCAACATTACTCCCTTGCCAGTAACTAAGTTACGATACCTAAGTTAAACAGACAAGAAATTTTAACAAGATGATCTAATTGAGTTGCACAAAATATTTCATTCTTTCATTAGTTTCACTAAAAATGTATTTCTGAACATAAAATTAAATTTTACACTATATACAGTATTACATGAGCATTACTAACTAAATTTTTAATCACAAGATGTCAAAAAAAGGAAAATAGGTTGTACATTGGAAGTGAAGTATTTTGCCTTTACATCTTGACATTAAAGTATTATATCAACTTAATAACATTAATAAATTCTAGCTTGCATGTGGCTTAATTTTAATATTAGACCAGGGGCGGACTGGCCACGTGTGAGATGTGGAAAATTCCACATGGGCCGTCCTTAACTCGGGCCGTTTTCTGTGCATTCAATGTGTACGTACCGTTTTCCTGAATTTTATTTTAAAAAAAGTTCTTAGCTAGGCCGGCCGTTCTTGTGTCGAGGACGAAAGCCAGAACTGCTCTTTGGGTCTTTTTTGGGTGGGGGAGGGGGAGGGGAGAGGAGGACGGCCGCTCCTTGCCTGTATTACCGTATCTTGTTACGTAGGGAAAACGAAACAATGTCTTTGTTGGGTGGTCTTCGTTCGAAGCGAAGCCTTCAGGGTCCATGGGTATCTCTCGTATCTGTTCGGGATTGATGTTTCCTGGAATTCTGGTAAGGAGTTTTATTGGGGGTGGGGATCTTTTTTTGTGGCCATCTGAGACGATCTGAGACTGTCTGGGAAAAGATTACATTGAACCTTTTTCTAATGAAATAATTGAAAGGCGCCATCCTAAGAATAGAATATATAGGAGCAAAACGTCTGCTAAAAAGCTTTTTTTTTTTTCCCCTTTTCATCCTTCGTTTTTTTTGTTATGTTTCCCAGCACTTTGCAAAAGATAGATCCATGACTTTCTCAACCAATTAGATAATTTTGAGATCACCTCAATTTCTTCTCCGAGGAAAAAAACAAGTCATTTGTTATACACCGTGTTGACTGCTCAATGGGATTGCATGTGTTTTAAATCCAACGGTGACAAAAATCTTTTTTAGGTAAGCTTAATATTTTTAATCATCATGTGTTTTTTTATTTTATTTATTTATTTATTTATATTTTTTTTTTTTGTCATCAGCACTTTAAATAATAAGAACTTGAACTATCGGTTATAACAACTTGACGGTTTTACACAAAAATGGGTCAACCCACCAAGCAGTACTTTTGAGTACTTTTGAGTAAATTGAGCTGTACTTCATAGAACATAGATGGCATATTAATTCAGAATTTGGCTTAAATCGACTTTGTATCCCCATAGTGTATCAGTTTATCTGCCAACCTATGTGAATAACTTAATATTTTTTTGAAAATTTTTGTTGGATAACTCATTTTTGTATAACACCGTCCAATTCATCTATTTTCGTTTAGCAAAAATAAAATTCACAAAAGTACAAACAGTATAAATATTTAAAACAGTGATTTCCAACATTTTTTTATCTGTCGCCCCCCTTACCTTTTTCCTTGAAAAAAGCAAATTTTAGAACAACGTAAAATCGATATTAGGTATTTTTTGCATACAGTGAAACCTGTGTAACTTGACCACTCGCGGTGCAGTACTTTGATGGTCAACTTAGACCGGTGGTCAGCTTATAAAGGACAGTAATGATTTTTTGAAATATTTTTTGTCATTTCTCGCACCTTGTATTCATTTTTTGAGGAATTCACCCTTATTACTCTTTCTGTTCAACTAACTTTCATTGTTTAACATTATTGAAAGTGAAACCATAATTAAAAATACTATTCAAATAGTTTTGTTTTTTCCTTGTTTTAAACTATATTAGACACCGTAGTTTTAGAAATTCCATACGTGCCAGCTAATTTTCTCTGGCTTTCTCCTTTTTCAATTCATTTGAATATTTCATACTCTTTATTAATTTCAAGTTCAACTAACTTTCTTTTTGAAGCCTTTTTATGCAACACTTATAGCACAAATAGCAACAACCTCGACTCTCTCAGTTCATGAAGGCAAAATTAAAATGTCAATGGGACTAATGGCCCTAGAAATAGAAGAAAAAAAAGAAAAAAAACTACCATTAAGACTTATTAACTTTACAAATAGACACTACTGGCCACTAGGGAAATGCCCTACCCATTTTGTTGCAGAGGGCCCAAAATGTACAGATCCGGGCCTTAGCACAATTCCAGTATTACCACAACCTATTGCAACTGAAAGAAAACACTTTGTACTTTTCTACTGACACCTATTTTTATTGAACAAAGTACGAAGAACTATCTCAAATAGAACAACAAATGAAAAACAAGTTTGGAGAATAAAGAGCAGCATAAGCTGTATGCTGCTGTTTAGTTAGTAAAATGTTAGTCCATCATCAAAGCATAAAAACATTCTTGGAAAGCTATCAAATAATAATAATAATAATACAATAATAATAAATTAATTCATAATAAAATAATTTACTGAAGAAAGTTTTAAAAATAAACCAAGTGGTAAACATACAAAGGGTTTTTTACAATACTCCAAACCAAATTTGGCGTACATTAGTGGTCAAGATAGATAGGTGGTCAAGTTAGAGGTTTTCCTTCATTATATAAGATAGGACTAATTCCGTTCCTGACAAAAGAGATCAACATAGACAGGTGGTCAACTTACAAGGGTGGTCAACTTTACAGGTTTTACTGTACTTAATTTTAATTTAAAGACTAAATACTGCACCAATTTTATCCACTTATTGTTACACACATGTTTTATGTTTTTTTTTCAAGAGTAATTAATTTTTGAAGCGAGATAATAAACTGAGATTATTAATGTACTTTTCAAAGACAGCAGAACATTTTTCCTTTTTTGTTGGTATAAAATTTAGGATTTGGAAGAATAAAAAACTTCGGCAGTTTGAATATTGAAGGAAATTGAAAAGAAGGAAAAAAAAAAAAAGAAGAGAGAGAGAATGGTTTGTTCTGGTATCCAAAACCTGCCCTGAGTACAATTCGTCTGCTTGTCTAAGATATGAGAATGTGCATGGCCCTCCTGAACTTAATTCATTTCTTTTTTAAACTCATGATTTTTTGTCTAAACTCTGGACTATCAATTTTGCATACGTTTTCACTTTCAATATTTGCTGTTTTGTTTCAATTTTTAAATTCTTATGATTTATGTTTATTATTATTAATAAACACAAATCATTAGAACTTAAAAATTGAAAAAATATAACGATTTATGTTTATTACTTATGTTTATTATTATTATTATTATTATTATCATTGAAATTTTTGTTTTGAACGTTCATTGCCCCCTGGAGGAACCAAATCAACCTTTTGGGGGTAATCACTTCAGGTTGGAAACCACTGATTTAAAATATACTGGATATTTCACTTGATTAGAAATAAAAACAAAATATCCTTTTCATAACGTTCTCTTAGAGACTTAATTTTAAAATGAATATCAACTTAAAATTTTACTTGACAATCAGCAATTATGCTATAGAATTTGTAATTCGTATTGAAAGTTATCCATAAACTTTTATGTGATTTGTTTTGACTTTTAAAGAGAAAATGTCTTACAATTTTAGATACATCTATTTAATTCATGAATATAACACGGATTGTTTTTACATTTAGCTTTAAATTTTATGACGTAGTAACATTCCTGAAGTAAATTTCAGTTTTGCTGTTAAATAAACAAATTAGTTAAAGAAAAAAAAACAGAGAGAGAAAGTGAGGAAGGGTTTACGCTACAGTAACCAATCATAATTTCCTATATTAGTTGGTGTTTTATTTTGCGTATAAGCAATCTTAATGAATTCTTAAAACAGATTAATAAAGTGTAAGTCTAAAGAAGCTCAGCTGACTCAGCACTTATAAATTGAATCAATACCAGCAACTACAGTGATTTATCATTATAAATAATGTCTTCCCGATTTTTAAAGCAGAAATACATTAAACAAAATCCAATTTATCCCCCCACCCCCTCATCTATGAGAGGGATGAGGAACCATTTCGCACTGAATAAATTGAAAGCCACATGCAATCTCAGAACTAGGCATTAAAAAAAATAAATAAATAAATAAAAGGTGCGGCTATATGAGAAGAACTTTTTCTCGTCAATACTTTTTCATTCTGTAAAAATTACGGATTGCGATAAAGAAGTTTAAAGTTCCAAAACTAATTTAAAAAACGTCTTTGAAGTTGTATATTTCGTTTTGGCATTTAAAAATAAATTACCTTTTACAATACTATTTATGATAAAAATTAAAACTAATAAGTTTAGGTACATTAGGATGTCTTCTTATGTAAAATGGAAAATAATACACCATTGATTGATATGAAAATTAAAAATGAAAATATTTTAAAAGATTTTGAGTTTACAGCGTTTAATAGATTTAATGCGATTTTTAAAATTTATTATTTGTAATTCGAGCATTAAAGTTGTTTCTAAAGAACAAATCCGAATATTGCACGTCAGCTTTTCCCAGCAACCTTTACTTTTGCTCTAAAATTTTCCAGTTGCTGTATTTGTGTTTTAATGTTCATAAAACACTAGTGCATTAAAAAAAAAGACACTCGTGTGGAATATGCGCAGGACAATGTCCATTACCAAAACAAAGAAAGAAAAAAGTATATGGCTTAAAGCTTCAACGGGTCTAAGTTGCCTAACTTTCCAAAAAATTCTTAGTTGTTTAAGAATTGTTCTAAAGTTTCTAAAAAATTTAAGTATTTGTGTCTGAAATTTTTCATTTTTTTTTCACTACCTAAAAGTTTTCATTGTTTTGCAAACGAATTTTTGAAATAAAAACGCTAAATTTGGCTCCTAGTTTGGCTTTACATTTAATTATCAAGAATATTTTTTTTAATGTTTAATATTAGTTTCTGTGGTGCATTTTAAATTTAAGAATTTAATATTTATGTTTACAATTGCTTGCATACTTGCATATTCGGCACAATATATGCATCATCAAGACTTCACCGCCTTGTTTTTAAATAATTTCAGTAAAAAAAATTAATTCAAAAAAGAAAATATATTAGTTTTACTAATTATGATTGTTGTGTATGTAATTCAAGTAATTCAATTTCAACTTATCACAGGTATGTAATCTAGATCTTGAAATTGCATTTTAATTTGAATTAGTTTTTTGTTTTATACGAAGAAAATCAAGTATAAAGGAAAGAAAAAAAAAACATTGTTAATTCTTTTTTTTTTTAACTTAACAGTTTTGGAACATTAAAATAATTATTTAGACAAATGACACTCAATTCATTAACGCAAAAAATGTTGTCTGCGCAAAAAAAAAGTTTGTTAAAACGTAAACATTAAAGGTTTTTATTATTTCTTCTCTCTTAACATTTAATTACACATGGATCATTGGTTACAACTTATTCAAAGTTTCTATTTATTATTTAAGATATGATATCATTTAAAGCGTATAAGACAGAAATATTTCCTCATCCGATCTTCTCTGCCTATTTTTTTTTATTTTTATTGCACTAAAATTTTCCTGAAAATGTTTTCCAAATTGTGTTTTGATTTAACTTCCGCCCCCTCTTACTGCTGACTCGTATTACTTACAACAATAAGATTACAACTTATGCATTAAAAGATTATCTTATTGCCTCAAAACATGTGTTGCAATATTTTTTTTGAAATGTTTGTGTTTGTTACACAGTATGTTTACTAATTGTTTCCACACAAAGGTTTTACATCAGAATTACGCGTGCTTCAATTTTCTGCTAAGGACTACATATGTTGTTCTATACTGGATGTTCTAATGATTCAAAAATAATGATAACAATAAAACACTTTATAAAATGAAATTTCAATGCTTTTAGGCTAATTTTATAATGATTTACCCAAGAACTATTGAAATAAATAGCATTTTAAAGCTGAAACAAGCTATAAATTTTAATTATTTGCTAAGAATTATTCATTAGTTTGAATACGTACAATACAATTTTAAGAAAAGACTTTTTAAAAAAAAGAGTTTTTTCTAAAGGGTAAATAGTACCACTCATGGCAATATGAGGTAGTGAGAAGCAAGGGATGCAAGAGGAGAAGTTAAGACAAGCGATAAAAAGTCTAAGTTTTTAGTCCAGAAGGTATGGGGCTGTCCAATAATCACATGAGGCTCAAAAGGGAGGGGGGGCCAGAAAAAATCACGAAACATCACACAGGAGGAGGGTGTAGTAATATATCACGTGTATTTGTTTTTTGGACAAACGCGCAACACTCAACCGAAAAACGGCCTGTAGTGTGCAACTTTAATTCACCGCCGCGCCATTGCCAAACAAGCAAAGTGAAGTTCTCAATCGCGAGCCGCGACAACCGCCCGACTCCATTATTCTGTTGTTTTGGCACTGAATACACCCGTAAATTGTTTAACTTTGCACGTTTGCGTTAAAACAATGTTTAAACTAGGTAATCTGCATAAAGACCTATTTGCAGAATATCCTGGTGTAGCTCAAAAAGAATTCAATGAATTGTGGGCTAATGCGAAACAAAAATATACTACAAAAGAAGAATTTATGAAATGGGCAAATGATCTTTTACTAGATTACCACCAAAAGCACCAAGCAAAGAAGTTTTCCAATGTTCTCTTTTATTCTTCTAATACTAAAAAGGTAAGTTAAAATGTATTACTGTAGTCTTACGTAATTAGATGATACTTATACCTGTATTTTATAAATATTTAAAAAGAATAAGATTTTTAGTAGGTACTAAGAATACTAGTGATATAATAGGGGGTCGGGGATCAGTATTCAACCTCACCATATATCACCAAGGGGGAGGGGAGGTTAAAAATGCCAAAAAAACATCACATGATTAATGAATGGCCCCTATCCGAACTTTTAAGCCAAAGGGGACGCTTGAAAATTTCTTGAGACCCGCAGGCCAAACCCTCCCCCAGACGGAAATAGCTCGTTTTTATCATATCCGGAATTCATAGAATTTAAAATTATGCCTCAAATTTGACATCAAATCAAGTTTTCAACTGCTAGTTGTGAGAAAAATGAGCATGGGAAGTAAAATAAATTTCCTCTACCAACATCAAACGTTTGTCAATCATAAAATTAAAACATTTATGATCAAAATTACTTACAAAATGAGTCCAGATAGATGTATTTCCGTAGTTACCAAATCCACGTCATTTACATTTTTTTAGTCAATCAGCGTTAGTTATCATTTGTGAAAAATATATCATTCAGTACCTGTTAGGAATGTTAACCTTATTAATCTCTTATTAACCGAAATTATTCTCCGACATTTTTTCCTGCAGGGGGGAATAAGAAATGACGCAGTGCTGCATTCATATTGAAGTGAAATGTGAAAAATTATTTCCAGCTGCTAGATTTAATGGACATTTTGAAAAATTGTCCCATTCTTCTCCATTCTCCCTTTTTCCCCAATGGAAGATACATGTCTTCCATTTGTGTAGCGAGAAATTTATTTCTAAGAGGTTTTAAAGGAAATTTCTGGCTACACTAATGGTGGATACAATTGATTGTATTTGATTCTATTGAATTTTGTTAGACTTAATTATGAGCTTTAATCTCAGATTTAATTTTGTTTTACTTGAAATTAAAGTTTTTTATTGGGGAAAAGATAGAAAGGGAGAATTGAGAAGAATTTTTAACTTGTCCAGTAAATGTAGAAGCTGGAGCCTAAACTACTAACTCTTCTGAACAAGCTGGAAATAGGTTTTTATGTTTTATTTTGATATGAATGCAACGCTGTTCCATTTCTTATTCTCTCCTGCAGAGAAAAGATTGTTAGAGATATAAATCACTAAAGGATTTATTAATGAGCATCGAATCTAACACAATTTAGTAGAATACGTCAATCAAGTACGAATGCAACAATTTTGGTTTAGGGCTCTTGATTTGTGGAAAAGTTCATGTTGGTTGCTTGTGTACATACAGTGCTTGAAGTACTTGCAGAACAATGTCAAGTATTCTTTTTTGGGGGATCCCTCTTTCTGTGTGTGAAGAAAAAATTTACCCTTGCAATATTGCTTTTACTCCAAAATTATAGTTTATTTCATTACAGAAACAAATAAAAATTTTACAATTTTTCTTCTGCACCAGAAGGAATTGCTCAACATACTCTTTACACTGAAACTAGCATGATGATGGAAACCCTATTCTAAGCAAAGCATAAAACAAATTTATTTCTATCTAAATATTATAACGTATTAATAAATCTGAAAAATGTATTGAATAGTTAGAGAACTTTAAAAGTAAGCTGAATGGATTCATCTACTGTATGAAATATACTATGTTTATAAATGTAAAGTAATTAATAACTACTAATTTTTGAAGATTTAAAAAAAAAATCATGAACCTTGTTAGCAACTATGACTTTGTTGTTTTATCGAGCTGAAAGCTAGCCGGCTAGGGCGGGCGAAATTTTATATGCTCGCGGGCAATTTAGAGACTCCCTGGTCTAGAATCAAAAGTCATAATATGGATTAACAAGTTGGTGTTGAAGAAGAATATATCACAGTATACTCTGCTGATAAGTTCAAGCTTGACTTTGAAATAGATTACATCTTTTTAGGAAAGTTCAGTGAAAAAAAGGGCTGTGTTATTGCTGCAGGGATTTTGGTTGGAAAACGTTTGCAAAACTTCAGACAAAAGCAACCCAACTCTGAGCCAATCACCCTTTCCTATTGCCTCTAAAGGGAATAAACAATATCAAGATTCAACTTATGAGAACCACATTATACCTACATTAACCTGATCTTGCTATGAGCTGATTCATAGCTGAACACTCCCCTGGCTTGCTTTTTTTCTACAAACATGTTCAGCGTTCTTATATATAAGCCCTATCTGAAGCGATCACATTCGCCCCACCCATACTATCCTTTGCAGTTCTAAATTCATTTTGCTATATATTATTGATGATTAAATCATGAGTGGGGAGAAAAGTGCTTAATACGCCTATTCAGAGAATGTTGACACTTTTCCAAATAAGTTTACAACAACAACGCTGCATAAAACAAACAAGCAAAATTATAAACCAAACTGACTTTCAGCTGTTGATTTCTTTCAAAGAAACCAACAACAGGCATTATATTTATTTGGCGGTAGTAATAATTTATGGCTTGCAGGAGCATCACAAGAATGCCGATTTTTTTTTTCTTTTGCAAAATTAGCTGATTTTGTATAAGTTGATTCCTCTAATTTAACTTAAAATATGATGTATTATTTTAATTTGAGATTTGCTCTTTCAATAAACAATTTGTGAAAGATCCGTTTTTGTTTACCAGAATTTTGTGAAGGGTCCGTTTTGGTTAATCGGATTTTTTTGAAGGATCCGTTAACGGACCCAAATTTGCTCTGGCCAGACCCCTGACTTAACCGAAATATTTTAAACCCCAAAAATAATAATCAGGGCCGGATTTAGGGAAGGGCAGGCGGGGATACTGCCCCGGGGCCTCCACAACAAAGGGGCCCCCAAAATAAAATTTTTACAAAATATCCTAACTTTCACGGGTCGAAAATATCGAATATATACATAACACCGAAATATTTGGATATATATCAAAGTATCGGATATTTTCGAAAATGTGATGATCTTTTCGAACCCTGATTAGGGACCTCTACTCCTTCGTTGCCCCGGGGCCTCCACACTTCAAAATTCAGTCCTGATAATAATTTACCGTATTAATAACCATATACACCCCAGCAAGGAAAGTGACGCAGCTGACAAAAAAAAAGCAGCATTTGCTGTCTTCTCTAAAGAACTCATCTGTGTCCATTTATCTTTCCTAACCTTTTAGAATTGCACTAACAGCATAGTGTCTTGGCTGACTCTCCTGGATAAAAGATGGAAATGTCTAAAAGAACTTTCCAGAGAAGTATCGAACGATCAAGAAACCCTGGAATAAAAGTTTGGAGAAAAGGTCAACATGAAAGAATGTTGGTAGCAAAAATTGGACTAGAACAGCAAATGGATGAAAACTAATAGGGGTTCATGCAAGTGTGTGTCAAGATAGAGCAGTGTTCGCCCATTGAAATTAGCACTGGAAAGTAGTAGAATTCTCCGCAGGTCGAGTTACTGAAGTGCAGGGTTGGCTTTCTGCCGGCAGAAACTAGTATTTGCTGTGCCAGTGGCAGAAACTGGTTATAACCGGTAAAAACCGGCAGAAACTAAAAAATGTCTTTAATAACTCAAGTAATTAGTAAATGATATTTGTTTAAATGAACTAAAAAATTAAGCATTTCATCATTTAAAAAAATACAATCCCATGCTAGTGCCCTTGATTTAGTTCAGAAAGGGAACTTTCCAATTGCAGAGGCTCTAGTATTTATATAAATTTAACAAAGGATAAAAAATCATACAGTGATACTTAGGAAAGAGGAGTGACATACAGAATTAAACAGGCATTACTGATTTGCTCACTTATATGCTTCCTCTAAATTGTTTGTGATTGAAATTATTATGTCATGTGCTTCAAGAAGAAAGTGCCGGAATTTTACTTGACTAAATTTTGCACCTAATGTCACAGCTTTGCAGAACAAATTGGCCCCATTTCTCAAAACTTATTTTTCCTGTCAAATGTTTTCCACAACCCCAGTTACAACATGGTGGACCAGTTATACAATAGATGAAAGTTCCACAAACATTGCTTGCTCCTTGATGCATTGTCTGCTAGCTCTTCTGTTTTAAGAATATTCTAAAATTTCTCTTTTGTGTGTAGTAAATTGAGAACCTATTTAGATTTTTGAAACCAGCTTTTCTAAGAGGCAATTTCAGGGTCCAAACAATGTAATATTTGATTTTGAATTGCGATAATTTTGTAATAAAATTACAGTACTTTGGTTAACAATTTTTTTCCATGCATTTTCTGTTGTATATCAAGAATTAATTTTTCATTTTGTGAGTTTTTGCCAGTTTCTGCCGCAAAGTGGCAGAAAGTGGTTTTGGCCATGCCGGTTTTAACCGGTTTCAACCAGTGGTTTTAACCGCCGAAGCAGAAACTTGCCAACCCTGCTGAAGTGTCACTGTACATAGTTTTAAGGCCTCCCAGGGTTTGAGCAGAGTTTAAAAATGTTTATCATAAAAGCTAAAATTGGGGAAAAGTCATTAGCAAAATGCTAAAAAATCAGCCTTGACATCTTTGAAGAAATAAATGCACAATAAACAACATTTTTTTTAAATTTAAAATGAAATATTCAGAAATGTTTTTAGTATTGAGGGAGCAAACTTTTTTTTAAACCCAAATAATGCATTTATTATGGGGACATAGCGCTCATTGAGACAAAATACTGTTGAACTTTATAGCAGTTTGCGCATGTTAGCTAAGCTTGATAAAAAAGATTAGGATAAGATTCAGTATTGCCATACTTGCTTCCTCTCTTGGATTGTGCATCTGTTTTATTCTTTTTTTTTATTACATTGGAGCATAACAGCGAAAGTGCCTTGTTTCATATTCGCAATTTAAATAGTATTTTGGTATTTTGCGAAAAATGTGACCATAGCGAAAAGCCTGAGGCCACCAGGCATTAGTAATGCAAGCTAACCTTCTGAAAGTTTTGTGGCAAGAAAGAATATGGAATTCAGATTTTAAATCAATTGCTTACTGTATATTTTCCCAAGATTTTGAGTTGTATCACTTCCCTGAGTACGGCATGATAATATGTACTGAAACACTGAAAGTACTGATGAAATTACAAGCTTAACTAACTGAGCAGAGATACAGCCATGAAGGCATTCCACAAACTAAAGAAATATACCCCTGACTAGCATTCATGATCAAAGATTTACAGTTACTAATTCCTCGTATGCCGATTCAAAACAAGTAGGTATGTACAAATAAGTATAAGGAATTTAATCAAGATAAGAGCCCACACACCACTTGCGCCACACCACAAACAATAAGCAGTCTCTCTAAAAAAGCAAATGAGTTGCTGTACTGTTTAATGACTAATTGTGGGCGAGAGAAAAAAACTATTTTGAGGCAACCAATAAATTTCAAAATCAACATTAAAACACTAATCACAATAAAATTGCGAGGTTTCAGGGAACCATTTTTTAAGAATAAGATTTCAGCTACGAGCAGGCCAGAAGCATTTGACTTGAGTAACAATTAACAAGTGTAAGAAACGTTTTTGTGCTTAATGCGTGCTTTCGCAACAACAATTTTTGACAAAAAAGTTCAAGACAAATCTTACAGCTGAAAAGGAAAGAAATGAAGAAATTAGACATATGTATCACAAATATAAAAATAAAATATACTTCCGCTAAACTTTCATGCACAAAATTAGCGCCTAGACTAGAAACAACAGGATTCTTCCAGATAATAGGAACAGGAAACATGCCAAAAGAGTCGCCAAAACGAACTCGTCGCCGCATTTATGCTAACCTCTGGTAATCGTTATTTGGAGTACTGATCACGGATTTATTTACACCTGATTTGATTTGGCTGCGCCTATTGACACGGAAAGCCCGTGGCAGTAAGTAACCAAAATAAGCTATTGTCACGGGCGACGGAAGTGTGATGGTTACTATAATTGGCAGTTTATCGTTTTTTTCTTTGCCAAGCACAGAATCTTGGGGAAAGGGAAAATCTTTGTTTTACGTAGGCAACGTTCCACGTTTTGCATTGTTGCTTGTACGTAATAACTCGATGCGCGGGGGTCGTCTATATAATAAAATTGTGTTATTTAGATTCTTAAATACATTTTATCCATTACTTTTCACATTTTTTTTCTCGCAATTGTTTCTTAAATTGTTTGAGGGTATTTTACAAATTATGATAGGGAGCTGGGTGTTCATTGACATTATTATTTTCGCTACATGTTTTTTACTTCTTATTTTCTATCTCGGAAAGTGTACGTTATAATAATAGAGACATTCCGAGTTATGCATTGCCGAATGACGCATAACATGCATTTTTTTTTTAATCCGGTTTTACTTTGTAGTTAAATTGCAGTTCGTATACGATTTGAGGTGAGCAAGAGGATAAGAGGATTGCTTTTAAAGATTGAAATTCATGTTGCTGGGGCAGGGGCATGCACGGGAAGGAGGGGGGGGGGACGCCTATTGACCTCAGTTCGAGCCTGAAGAGGGCCCGAGATTGTCAATATGAGGGGTGAAATTCTTTCTAGGAACGTAGGGGCAAACAGTATGGAGAAGAGCCCGTATAAGTCATTTGAAACGGGCCCCAAAATTTCTGTGCACGCCCCTGTGCACTGAATGTCAAAAGATTTTTATGCCGACAAATACATTTTGCACCATTGCACCTCCGTCTAGATTCATAAAATTAATGAATTTTTACAAAAATGGTCGCGTGTTTTTTTTTTTTTTTTTTTTTTTTTTTTTTCGATATAGTTTGCATTGAGTACTAAAACCTCCCAGAGAAATCTGAAATGACAGAACTGACTTTGCCAATTATTCGAGAGCAGGGAGTCTTGGAAACCAATATATGTAATTTTTAGAGTGGGACTAAGAAAATTTATGTTTCGGGGCATTAATTTAAACGGGACCGCCGAGAGCCAAAGCAGGTCCCTTTGTCAGTTTGGTCGGCACCCCCCCCCCCCAAGCAATATATAAAAAAAAATCGTGGTCATTCTAAAAAGTTAAGGTTTTAATTAGTTTCATTCACTACGTTGAAATGTTCTGAATGATATTTATGCTCAAACTTTATTTAAGAAATTGGCTGTGCCAGTACCTAGGGAGACAAAGTGGGATAGGGCCCCCCTCCTCTTAAGGGCGCCCATGCACAGAGCTATACTACCATGCTAAACGCAAAAGTTGTATGTATCTGCAGCTCAGTTAAAAATGAGAAATTGCCGTTTAAAGTTCTGCGCTTCCATGTGCTTGATTTAAATCTAACTTTTTCTTTAAAAAAAAATATTTCCCATTGTCATATTACCGTAAAACATTTTAGATAGGTGAAATATGTGACAAAGAATCACATGGTGACAGTAACTCAATTTTGATAAAAAGTGCTGATACGATTTTTGTGCTTAGCACTGCAGTATTTAAGTAAAAATTATGGCATGTGTTTAATCGATGTTTTAAAATAATTACGTTATTGAACTGAGAGTGCATATGAGGCAGTGAGAAGCAAAGAAATAAAGTGGCAAAATCAAAACTGGAAAATGTCCATTTAAAAAATAGATCTCTGTGCAAATCTCAAAGTCACTCCAAGTTGAGTCTGTATTTACTATTAAAAGCTATATCATAAGTACGTTTTATATTGACGGTAAACTAGCAAAGTTTAACCCCATTTCATATTATTATCGTATACTATATCTCTTCTACTTTTTAAACGTTTGTGATATGAAGTTACCACTAAATTTAGCATGGTTGTGTTAATATGCAAGTATCGAAATATTTTATAGCATAAGAATAAGCCGAAATGGGCCGAAGTCCGATGCGGGGGGCGGGGGGGGACAAAATGAATTTCATGCCCAATGTCTTCAAAAATCTTTAGTCGGGCCCTAGGGGGGGGGCCCTGAAATTCAAATGAGCTTCATGTCCAATATCAGAATGATCGGGCTCTGCCCCAAACATTTGTCATAATTTGAATCTATAGATTTCTGCAATCTGCCAACTTTACGAAACTGAAACGCGTTTTCGTAATTCTTAACCCCCATCCCCGTACTTTAAATCACATATATGTGAGGCAGTGAGAAGCAAAGTGATGTAAGGAGAATTTTTATCAACAAATAAAGATATTTTTTCCTTGTCTTCGCTTTTGCGAAAATATCAATGACATCATTGTACTCTCGATTCTGAGTGAAACCATTATTTATTTTTAATTAGCATGATAAATTAAGGAGATTTTGGGCCCCTCTGAAATCTAAGAGTAGGGGACCTGTGCCCCGCGGTAATCAGACTCTGGTTTGGGATGCCATTGAAAGTTTTTGGGGTCGTGTGACTTTGCATCATGATATTGGTTTCGTTTTGGGTGTTCTCGCTCGGGGGGGGGGGGGGACAACAAGGCGCCGAGAGCCAAAGCGGACCCCTTGTCAGTTAGATCACCGGACCCTGTCAAGGGGCTGACAGAGTTTCCCACTAGGCTGACATGGACTCGCGTCCTCCTTGTTTGAAGATGGGCAATCTTGCATATATGTTTTAACTAGTGCAGTAACGCACATTCTTTCTGAGATGTTTTTGAATTAATTTATGTATTACTTCATTAAATGAGAGTGCGTAGTGTAGTTTTTAGTGAGAGGGAAATGTTTTAGCCCCTTATAAATTTGCATCATATAATGTGGGAACAGTCCGTGAATGTCTGCTCGGTAAAAACTTTGGACTCGTGACTGGAGGTTCGCGGATTCGATAGCTGCCGTTGCTGGTCAAAGACCTTCGTGTACGCAATAGTGACGAGTGCGCGTTAAATTTACAGTGTTCACAAAGTTCTCCTAGTTCTCGTTTCAAATCAATACCTCGTTCTGGGTGTGCTGGATCAGGTGCAGTGCGGCTCCTAGTCTTGAAGTCAAGAAACAGAGTCGTCTTCAGTGCTCCATATCTAACCTCTAAGCCACGTTATAGTATAATAGTTAGAAGGTACGGGGGGGGGGGGCACGGAAGGGCACTTTGGTGCATTGTAAGTAATTGTTTATAAACATTTATACAACGGCAATTTATCTTATCATTTTGCGACGAGCGCGTGTGTGTGCGTTTTCTTTCTGCATTACTAGTAGCACAAGTGTATACAAGTATGTATCATCTTTTTGCAGATTAATTTTTCATCTTGAATTGACAGACAATCATTCAGGGCAGTTATTTCCAAGTTTTTCAGGAAGGTGGCAAAAAGTGCAAACCCAATACAAACTACAAGGGAAAAACAACAAAACACAATAACACAGGTGTTCTCAAACTGGATGCTATAGGAAGAGGTGCGGGGGGCAGCGAACTGTCCATGGTATTAATATATATGTATGGTAGGTGTGGCCAAATGCCACATGAATCAGTTCGATCCCCCCCCCCCTCCTAATTGAGCGGAGAAAAAATTCGACAGATCGTGATTCATTGTAATCAGAAGTCTCACTGATGATAAAGCGTTATTAACAAGCAGATTGCCACAGAATAATTTAGCGAAAGTTATTGGAGGATCAGTATGACAAAAAAATAAATTAATAAAAAAAAGACTAAGAACGTTCATTTGAGATTGATATCTTGAATTAAAATTATGTTTTTTGCAATCACAAATTTCAACAAGACCCAACTGGTAGGGTTTCTTGTTTTTACAAATGGAATAGAATGTAAATGGCCAAGAACTTTGCACCCGACTTTTTATGACTGCTGATTTTCTAGAATAAGTAATGTGGGGTATATCTATTTAAAAAAACGGTGATTAGGAAATAGAAATTTCAGGGAAAGCAGAAAACTTTTCTTATTATCGATAATATATTTCTTAATTTTTCCAAAAATATTATCAATTTCTCAGCGCAAAAGGCCCCCTATGCTTGAATAACTTTTCTTTGTGTCATGGAATTTTTAAAGGTTTTTTTTTTTTCAAATACATATTTATTTACTTTATGGTTCAGTCTATCCTCGTTTTACGCGGATTTATTTTACGCGGTTTAAGATTTGACACCTTTTTTTAATTTACGCGGATGAGTTTCGGTTTTACGCTGATGGGGCAATGCAAACAGATAAAATCCCCCCCCCCTTTCAAAATTCAAACTCCTAAAGATTTCAGATTACATGTAAGCAATTTTGAATTTTGGCGTGCTAATAATCGAGCTTGGGCTACTGGAGACATTTTATATGCGATTGGTTCCAGAGCTCTTTCCAAAAGTAAAGTTATTAAACTCACACAGTTCAGAACTCACTGAAAGAAAAGCTTTTAGGAGTGACAAAGGAGGACAAGAGCAACGAGGATACCGACATCGATGACACAGAACCAAGAACGTTAACATTGAAAATTTTCAGTCATTCCTTTACAATAGAAATAATCTTTCTGATTTGTTACTGAAGGAAGATTCTATGGAAATAATCATGTTGCGTCAATGCTATGCAAAGAACTGCAGAGTAAAATTCTTGACTGCTAAAAGACTATCATAGCCAGCTCCTTTTCATTAGCACTAAATTAATTTGTGTTTTCTTTATACATGTTGTGCAAAGAAATTGATTAAGTACACATTAAACTTGTTATACAACATTAGTCATCACTAGAATGAAGTTTTTTTTTTTTTTTTTTAAATCTACGGAACCTAACCCCTATTTTAACACTAATATTAAGTTTTAATTTACGCGGTTTTGATTTACGCAGCCTTTCCGAGGAACGTAACCCCCGCGTAAAACGAGGGTCTACAATATTTGATAAAATTATCTTCAATTGTTTACATGGGCCAGGGGGAGGGATAATTGTGCACAAGCCTGGGGTACATATGAACAGGAGATAAATAAATGAAGTACAAGCAGGTCCAGATCTACGTACCCGCAGACCACGCGGTGATGGAGGCCCATAGTCCAAGAAACTGAAGGGAAAAAAATACAAAACACAAAATAAATTTTTAAAAACTTTACTCAAGTTTTAACATTAACAGTTTAAGAATACATTTTTGTAATGTTTTTAGTAAAAATGTGAGGAAAATTAAAACTCAACAAATATTACTAAAGCACATAAGCAGGAGGGGGGGGGGGGGGCTGTAAAGTTATGGGAGACTTGCTTTCGTGCTGATGTAACTTACAAATGAAATGAGTTTTCAAAAATCAGTATAAAACCCACACAGCTATCCAGAAACGCAAAACATGAGAGTTAAAAACTTTAAAACAATAATAATAATAAATAAATAAAACATGCAAACAAATGAATTCAAAATTGAGCCGTTAGGGGCCCTGCTGATTTTTTGCGGGAAGCAAACATCATATTTCAAGGAAAAAACTCCTTAATATCAAACCTTTACTATGTACCTAACAATTACATATTGAATGGTTTTTAACCTACCTATACTGTGTCAGTTTCAATTGCACCGCAATGGCGCTGTCAAATTTTAAAGTCTCGTAGCCAAACCCAAATCTACGTACCCGAGAAACCCCACGTTGCGGGGGGGGGGGAGTCTCGCCTTTTAAGGGGCCCCAAGGCCAAGAAAGCAAAATAAATTTTGAACATCTGTACCAAAGTTTTAACAGTTGATAATATTTTTTCAGTGAAATATTTTGCCCTGTGTTCACATGACCCCCTCCCCCCTCTTTCCCCTTCAAATTTATAAAAATTTTCAATATTGTAAAATAGGTTTGACAAACATGAAAAAGAAAATTTGGAGGCAGGGGCGGATACGTCGGATACGTGGGGAGGGCCGTGGGGGCCATGAACGCCCCCCCCCCCCCCCACCTAAACCGTCGACAATATTACCATCCGTCGATTGTATGTGGTCATAATTTAATAACTGCATACGAAATGGATGGATGTAGAATATCATGCAAATGTAATATTACACAAATTACACATTACGTTCAAATTGTACTTTATGAATAAAGTGCAAGTATATTTCATAATCTTTTGGATTTATTAATCATTTTTTCAAGTAAATATTTTAAAAAATTGGTTCCTTTTATTGCTTCTGATATTAATTAAGAAAGTTTGTACCATGCTAAGCTCCTTATTCCTCCCCTATTTGATACTTTCAGAAATTTTTCGTACTTACAGCTGCCTACTTTTCAGCACCCCCCCCCCCCCTTACATTCTAGTCTGTTTCCGTCCTTGTTTGCGGGAACGCATCCTTTTTCGAGGTAAATGTGAAATTTGACAAATTTTTGTTTGAACAAAAAAAGCTCAGATTAAATTACTTACAGTCAAGTGCCCATACTTGGGACAGTACCCCAACTTGACACTTGGGACATTTTGCCGAAATTAGTTTAGTGGGCTGGTACACCTGCCAGTATTTCAACAGTATGAAATAAATGGTGTTACAGAATAAATGAATAGTTATCTTTTGAGGCTATGAGACCTAAACTTTGATGTTTTAGCTTTATGGGTTAGTTTAACGATTTTGAAAATTTAAAAAACATGCGATTTTTAAGAATGGAAATAACTTTGGTTACATACGCTAACTTAACAGCATTAGTTTTAATTTGTTTCACATTTCATCTCGGCTGATGTACCTGTGTCTTATTTGGGTAAATTCATTTCCACTTAACTAATTCGGTTTAACTAATTTATTCATAAATTTAAGAAATTGCAAATACGCTCCAAACTTGGGACACTGTTCCAGGTACTAAGGCATAAAGTGTCTATAAGAAATAGGGTAACATCCCCAGTAATTGGCACGACACCAGTAATTGGCACTTCCTACAAAAATGTCCTGAAAAAAGACTCGTATCCAATTTTTTTAAAAAAGAAAGCTATATACCAACTGAATGTACATTAATTTTAAAGATTATAACTTCAATTCATGTTACTAAATTTTAACCCTATTTGGAATTTTAAAATAATGATGGGTGCCACGCCACTTACTGGTGCTTTAATTTTGCTCGTCCCCAGTAATTGGCATGTGTGCCAAGTACTGTGGAAATAGCGTCACTTCCGCGATAAAGCTGAGTGAGGTGTCATTATCTTCAGTTTTTTGCGTAGATTACGAATATGATAAAGCGGAAATTGAAATCGGTAGCTTTTGTACAGTAATTGTCAAAAAAAAGCATCAAAATCACCAATTTTTGAAGTTGCGGCTTTTTGTCAATTGGAGTGACTTTCACCAGAAAAAAATCCAAATGATAGTTAGTCAGTAATTAATTTTATACTGGGGGCTCCGTCCTCTGCTCGATTCGCTCGCTAACCCCCGTTCGCCACCTACGGTATCTCAATGCCGCCTGCAGCTGGTGGTTTTTCAAGAGAAAGAAAACCGACTTGTTACATTTAATAAATAAAAAAGAGGAAAACTTATGCAAAAAAGTATGCTATATGAGTTTTTAACTATACTTGGGGCAAACCTAACTTGGTAGCATTCGTAAAATCAAAACTGTAAACCGAAGGATGAAACAGCATTAATTTCAATATCTTTCCCATGGAACATTCCAAATTTATGCTTTTATTTCTCTAAAATACTTTTCCAACGTGAAGAAGAGTGATTTAGCATTAATTTATATAAAACTAGTGGTACCCGCACGGCTTTGCCCGTAATAGAAAAATTAAAAGGTCTTTTGGTTCGCCTGTGTGGCGAATTTTCTCTCCAATTGTCTTGTACCCATGTTACGGTTCCAAGTTATGATAATTTCGTATCTCGCCAATTGGCTTGTGCCCATGTTACGGTTCCATTTTATGATAATTTCGTAATTTACTCGTCCATCTTATGATAATTTTGTTCTTGAAATTGGAATAGGAAAAGAACTACATCGAATTTTCAAAAAATCGCTTCGAGGTGCACACCCCCATGCTACAAACTAATTTTGTGCCAAATTTCATGAAAATCGGTCGAACGGTCTAGGCGCTCTGCGCGTCACAGAGATACTGACAGAGAGAGATCCTGAGAGACAGAGATCCTGAGAGACAGAGATCCAGACAGAGAGACTTTCTGCTTTATTATTAGTAAAGATTACTTACTTTACATTATCATTACTCATGTTTCTTATGATGATAAAATTTGTATGTAATTTAAAAGTAAAAAATAAAGTGATTTTCCAGTTCTATTAACATATGCCAATTATTGGATCACAAGGTGTCATACACTGGAGTCTCAGGTGCCAATTACTGGGGATTTTGGTAACTTTTTACATACATATTTTTATAAAAGTATCAATTCAAGACATTTTTGATTTTAGTGAACCAAATAGATGCACAGATGTGCACTCTTTGAGACAAAAATATTTGCAAGAGAGTATTTTTTTTCTAAGTACTTAAAACAGAGGTAAGTTTAAGGACAAACTCTTAAAGTGCCAATTACTGGGGTCTTTATCCTATTGTGGAAATAAAGTATATATAATTGCATTAAAAAAAAGCATAGATACAAAATTTTAAAAAACGAAGATTTTTCTGATGACGATAAATGGGTCATACAGTAGCAGGACAAAAAAGTGTCATTGTAAAAATAAAAAAAAATTGGAATTAATTGGTGAGATAAAAGACGTTTTTCCAAAATATTATATATGTTAGTTCTACTAATGAAAATGAGTCTCAAAGTATTGGTTAGACTAATTTATTTGTTGTGAACTTTACGTGTTATGAAGTAATGAAAATGAATATGAAAAGATGTGAAATGAGGAACATGGAGAGCTAAAAATCAGCTGCATTAAGTATTACTTGGGTTCACAATTGCTTTTATGCTTCCAGATATAGAGGAAAACGTTTATTCAGAAGCATTAAGATGACTAGAGAGGCATGCAATATTTTCAGGGGCAAGTATATATTCTAAAATCTTTGAGCGTCTACAAGATTTTATTATTTCTATCTAATTATTTTTTTTATTATTGAGTTGTAAAAATAATTTCTGAAAAGTGATAGTTGGTGTCCCAAACGATTATCTTTTGCTGCATACATTAAAGAAAGATCAAAATATTAAGTGTCCCAAGTTAGGAAGTGGGTTCCCTAACTTGCGGCAATGAACATTTTTTTGCTGTATTTTTAAAGGGACATATCAACAAATCAATGCCTTGTCCTTAGGGGAAGTACTAAGGCACATTCTAAAAAAAATAATACTTCGTTCAAATGGAAAACAAATGATTAATGTGATACTAAAGGTAAAATTTCAAAACTGTCCCAAGTATGGGCAATTGACTGTATGCCTTCATTTTGTCAAAACTAGTTTGTTTATTTTGAAAGAGGTGATTTTTCATAAATTTACCATGTATTTGCATTATTTTTACAATAATAAAGCACATTTCGGGGAACCGAACCGGTACAATATATATAAAATGCAGCTTATGTTCAGATCTTTAAATTATTAGTTGAAAATACAATGTAATAAAATTTGGAAGTATGAAGTATGTGTTAAGCTTGCAAAAAAATCTTTCTTAAGCCGTTCTCTGTTTTACAATTTACACCTATTTCATTTCTTGTCTCTTGAGAACGTTCCCACGTGTCTGCCGAAAGACGGGGTGTCGGCAACTCTAGGACAATAGCTTTCTTCTGAAACTCTCCACACGTGTGGATGATCTCCCCCCTACCCCTGCATTCTTTGCGTTTGTGGTATAAAACGAATAAAAGAGTTGTTATCGCGGGGTCACTCAAGGTCACTGCCCAGTCTTAGATGTTGAAGAATGAGAGAGATGACTTCCAGTGCCGTGATGGCTGAATTAGAATAATTTTTGAGAGTTTTTTTTTTTTTTTTTTCTAAATTTTGGTCCTTATTTTCTGCTTTTTAACATTTGAATTGATAAGCAACAAGATGCTGTTGAAATTTGAATTTTTAGTGAAAATGAAAAATAAAATTCAAATCAAGGACCTTCGATTTTTTTCTTTTTTTTTTCTAAAAAAAGGAAAGAGCGCGGTTTTATTTTAAAACAAAAAAGTATTAGTTTTTCGTATGGAGTATGGAGTCGTTTTTCAGTGGTTTCAAGACGAACTTAAATGTAATTTGGTGAAATCAAACCAATTTATACAAAAATGTTTGATTAAAGGATTGAATAAAGGGGAAATTATGAAAACAAGGTTTTCTTTAAAACGCTTAACATATATAATTTAAAAAATGCAGTAAAAAGTTACGGTAGTACACTTGCGCAGCCAGAATTTACCTTCGGGGAAGGTCATATCAAGTCTTTACACAAAGTACTAGGATTGAGATTTGAGAATATGTCTGAAAATTTTTAGTTCTGCATGGTCACAGAACCCATTCTATCTTAACCCCTTCTTTACCCTAAAATGAATGTGACTCTACGACTTCTATTCCGACTCAGCATAATACATTATTACATATCAAAAATATAATAACCAAACAAATCAATTAATTCATAATGTTAATTGCATTACCTAATCTTCTTAACAATTAAGAGCGGCTCGTTGTCGTAAGGGGGGGGGTAAGAGGAGCAGACTCAGACTTTCAAAAGAAAAGGGGCAATGCCACTTGCAACAGATACTGAAATAGGAAAAAAAATGTTTAAACTTTTCCACAGGTCAGAAAAAATATCCTTCAAATTAGGATTAGAAATGAGAATTTAAATTTAGGCGTCATGTTGGATGCCTAAGTGGATGCTGTTTTCAATGAGTCAATTACATATCGCATTCAAACATTAAATTTGTTATTAAACACGCTGCCGATAAGACATTTGTAAAATAATCAAATGGAAATGATTTTCAAAGACAAAGTTGATTTGCATTTGAAAATTACTTTTACAAATTCATCAATTGAGTCAATCACGGGTCTTTTTATTTTAATCACAATAAGACAAGAAATAAAAGCTTCAACGTGATCCAAAATGCTCTGCCTTGGTACCTATAGTTAGAAATCTAGGCATCAAATCAAAGTTTTTGATCTAAAAATGAGACTAACAACCGCTTATTTCAAAAACTGCTTCAAATTGATTTCATCAACGAACTTTAAGAAATTGATCAGACATACATTTCCTTAAGATAAAAATGTGTAATTTACAAAATATCTTTAAAGCTAGGGCACAGAATGCAGTTTAAATTTCCACTATAGGTACCGTTTTAAAAGAGTTTGCACCAACCAATAATAATAATTAATTAAATAAATAAATAAATAAATAAATAAATGCAATAATAATAAATAAATAAATAAAGTCCAGCTATAATTTTATTCATAACTCTAATGTAAATTTTTATTCTCCCCTATATGTCTACTCTCTCTTTCATTTAGTTTAAGTGACCCTTTCCTGATTATTAACGTTTCTAAAGTAGAAATTGGTCACCAAATTTTTATTTTAAAAAATGGAATTTTAAGGAAATATGAACTAACAAAATTCTCACCACCATGTCTTTTTTCAGAAAGAGCTGAACTCATTCACTTATACCAAAGTTTAACTTTTTTTCCCTTATATAAGAATTTTTATTTATAGAGACCCATCAAAAATGCAAACAAGAATGATAGAAAAATATCAAAATGTATTTTTCAAACAATATAACGTGCAGCCATACGTGGCTCATACGGGGGAGAAAGGGGCGACTGCCCCGTTACTTTTTTCAACAACAAAGGGCCCTTGCTCCTCCACTTTTAAATTAAAAATTATGGATCGATCAATTAATGCTAGTATTGGTGAATTCACGCGTTGAAATAAAAAATTGCCTTATAAGTGCGCGTCAGTGGCGCAAAGCGGAAAGGGGGGGGGTGTTTTACACGCATGCATTGTTTTGAGTTTTGATCAAAAAAAGAAAAAAAGAAATTCTGGCTGCGCTAGTGGTGTGCGTTTTATATTTTTCTCACGGTTATTATTTTCATAAAAATTGCCAACTTGGCCCAATGGAACTTTGAGTTGGGAGGAGGAAGTCTACTGTGGCCATCTGCTTCGATTTTTGAGAGATCATTTTAGTGAATAATTGCGTTGAAACTGGCCGTCTATGCATCCAGCATTTGTTTGAATTTAACACCTTGAGTTCAAATTATGTTTTTCGCAATCACGAATTGCGATAGCACCCTACTCGTTGAGTTTCTTTTTTCTACAAATAGAATGAAACGGGAAAAAAAATTGCACCCTTCTTCTTATGATTGGTGATTTTCTACAATAGGGCATACGAGGCATATCCATAAAAAAAGAAATAGTGATTAGGATGCGGGGGAAAATGATAGAGATTTTGTGGCCGATATCGACGAATACACTTATCATAAAGATCATTTACAGGGTATACCGTGTGTATTTTTATTTCTTATCAATCATAAATGATGGGAATAAGTCATTTGGAAATTTTATATTTAGATGAAATTTAACTGTTTAAAGTTCATCTAGGTGCTTTTCTCTAAAACGAAAAAACGTAATTTTACACAAAGAATCCTTTTTTTAATGTAAAGTCTGCTTGAGTTAAGCCCCCCAAAAAAATATGAATAAAATCAAACCGCAGGTGATTTGAAACTCTAACAACGGAAATTGTGCTCCCTAAATAAATAATAAAAACAATCGGTTTCAAGGTAATCTGAAAAATCAGAGCAACATCAACTTTGGTCAAGTCAGGATAATAAGCAATTTCTGATTTTTCAAAACAGTTGTGATTTTTTTTTCTCTCTTTTTTTTTTTTTTTTGATGTTTTGTTTTAATGGGTCTTGAAAATTATATGAAGGGTAAATTTTTCTCCCCAATAAATCTTTGCTGCTCTTGACAGCTCTGCGTACTCGGTCTTAGAAATTTGGCTCTGCCTTTATAGCCGAGTGGGATCTCAAAGTGTGTAACATCATCGGCAGTTCATTTCATCTCTGTCCCAACATTAAAAGTTTTACATGTTTTTGGAAAGCATAAAGATCCTAAAGTTATATTTGCTTACATATAGTTAGTGATGTAAATCATATCGATAATGAAATACAATTTTTCGAAATTAAACATACGCCTCAGTGTTGAATTTTAGATATAGATTTTTTGAAACGAAATTAAATCTTTTACATTATATTTAAACTTAAAATAAAATTTAAAAAAAAAAATGAATAAATAAATAAATTAAAATCTTGAAAGAAAAAAAAGCGTGAAATGAAAGCATGTGTCAAGTTTTTTTAGAGATTTTATTCAGAAAGCCCACAACAAAGCTATGACAATAAATCAGGTAAAAATAAATACTCATAAAAAATAAATTAACTGTTAAAACTGATTATTCTGGAGCGTGAGTCCTGAAACTTCGTGCGCCCTCCCGCATCTCGGGTGCTGCGGGGGCGCTATTTACGCCACTGGAGAGTTATAAGTTTTATGCGGGATGGGGGAAGGGAAGTAAACGACCAAACTGACTATATAGTGGCCCGGTTCGGGCTCCTAGGCAGAGTTGAAATTGCTCCTCACCCCCTCAAAATAATAGGAGCAAAATTTCCTGGATTTAAAAAACGCAAAAATCTCCCCCCCCCCCAAAAAAAAAAAAAAAAAAAGAGAAAACCTAATTCGGCTATTTTTGTTGACGATTCCGCGAATTTGGAGAAAAAATTGTCGCATTAATATTTTTTCTTTTTAAAAATTCTTTGTATTTATTTATTTATTTATTTATTTTTTGTTATGCCTAATTTTCTTTCTCGTTAGATGTTATTGTAAGATATGCACGCACGGTCGTATTTCATCATTTTGTGAAATAGGAACATGATTCGGCAAAATGAGGTTTGGCGAGCGAAGCGAACAGGAGGCGGCGCTCCCTAGTAGTTTCATAACACTTGTTCTCTTTTATCCTTTGAAGTTTAAAACATTCCATTCTTTGACCGCGCAGATGAATTTTTGTAAAATGGTTTAAACATGAGTTAGACCTATAAGGGAAAGTATAATAACAGAAAATGGGGGAATAAACATTAATCGAGATTTGTCTAAGCCTGGTTTATTCGAGATAGCATTTTTACTTTCAGAAGAAATTAATTTCCTTTGAGTTGTTTCATTATTCGTTATCTTTTGCTCAAAAAGACATTTAAAAAAAAAAAAAAAAAAAAAAAAACGAGTACATTCCAAATAATTTTGGAATTTTTTTTCAAAATCAGGCATTAGTGCTGTTTTGATTAAAACCTGTGTTTTAAGATCGAATATCTAATCAAGCTATGTTATGCCTATGAAGCTGAATCCAAGCTCTGAACTTCAACAGTTTGTGCGTTCCGGGCCTAATTACCGCACAGGACAAGTAGGCCTGCTGATCTTCTTACGGGGTCCGAAATTCTTGAAATACTAATGCGTAGCATTTAAGAATCATGTATTTTTAAGAAAAAAAAAAAAAATATTAATGATATATTAATTGGAAAAAAAACTGTTTTGATACTTCGTTAGTATTTCTTTTAGTTTGTAATTCTGTAAGAGAAAGACTTAAATATGGTTCCTAGTTTTCTTTTTCCTTAAAGTAAACTGACTAATTAAGCTCAGAAGACTGAAAAAAGAATTATTTGGCAAAGTAATCTTTTTTTTTCCTTTTAAATGTTTGAGTGGGAGTTTTTAGAAATGGAATGGAACGGAAATGGCCAAGAAATTCGCACCCATCATATTATGACTGGTGATTTTCTAGAATGGGTATTTCGCGGCCAATCCATAAAAAAAGGAATGATGATTGGAATACGCTAATAAACATAAAAATTTTATGGCCGCAACACAATTATCATAAAGATTATTTACCGCGTATAACGTTATGTACCTTTATCAGTATTAAATGATGGGAATGTATAATGAGGTTTATATGTTCTGCATTTTAAATTCATTTATATGGTGTTTTTTTTGGGGGGGGGGTGGTGGGGAGGGGGCAATATCCTCTTCGCTATTTAATTGGGTTATAAAAGTTTTAATTTATAAAATGAATAATTGAATATAAAAAAGCAGTGGGCAAACAGTGACTGCACAGGGCCCCGCGGCCCTATATGCAAGGGCCCCGCTAGAGCTAGTACCGATACTGCGGTAAAGTTAAACAATATTTTGGTTTAGTGATAGAATAGAGACAGAGTTTCTCTGAATTATTGTGAGCCTTGGGCCTCACTTTTTGTTAGTCGGGCCCAATGTGCGTTTACCATTTTATCATAGGTGTCATCTTTATTTATAATAGAAACATTATCCTGTTATTGAACAATCGCGAATTGTTTTTATCATCACTTGACCAAAGTTGATGTTGTTCGGATTTTCCAGATTACCATGTTAACTGTTGTTTTTATATTTATTTAGAGAGCGAAATTTTAGTTGTCGTGTTTACAAATCGTCTACGATTTGATTTTATCAATATTTTTTTCGGTGCTTAACTCAACAGACAAAAAATAGAAAAAGGAAAGGGGAAAGGGGTGTAAAATTAGGTTTTTCGAAAAAAAAAAAAAAAAACCATATAGATTAATTTAAAATGCAGAACTTCATATAAACCTAATTATACATTCCCATCATTTGATACTGATAAAGGTACATAACGTTATACGCGGTAAATAATCTTTATGATAATTGTGTTGCGGCCATAAAATTTTTATGTTTATTAGCGTATCCCAATCATCATTCCATTTTTTTATGGATTGGCCGCGAAATACCCATTCTAGAAAATCACCAGTCATAATATGACGGGTGCGAATTTCTTGGCCATTTCCGTTCCATTCCATTTGTAGAAACTAGTAGGGTTATATCGCAATTCATGATTGCGAAAACGTAATATGAATTCAAGACGTTCAAAATTCAGATGATGTTTCCTTCATTTCTTTCTTTTTTTTTTTTTCATCTACGAATCCATTACGATTTGAATAACTTCTTCCCCCGTCTATTTGATTCATCTCCCAGTCATTGCGTTCGCTTACGTGAATTTCTTACCACTCCTTACTTTTCGATTTTATTTCCTTTGTAAATTGTAACTGGATTTACATTCCAGAGTTGAAAGTTTCCACTTTTGAAAACTGCCCATTTTAAAAACTTTTTGATGACTCTTTTCTGTTCTCCGGTTTTCATTTTTACATATTTCTTTACTTAAAAATCATTCCGCCTTTTTGCTCGACAATCATTTTTATTTGCCTCCGAGGCAACATTAACAGAAGCTAATTTTTAAATTTAAATATTTTAAGAACATCAAAGAGAAAATAAATGTCAATCACTCAAGAAACCTCAATTGAGTAAACTTTAATAAGGCACTGAAAATCTCAGTCAAACTCCAATCTTGTAGCGACTTCTGGCTAAACGCAATAACACCTGCTTTTCTGCAATCAGCACCAGCTTCTTGTTATCACTCATTATTTTTCATTAAAATTGAAAGAAAAGAATATCGCTATGGAAAATGAAAGAATGTTTCAGTTTCAAGAATAATAATTAAAAATAATATGTGGTTAAAACTAATTTCGTGCCCAAGGCAGCTATTGGGAATTGCGGCCTGAGTATGATGTATGTGTGAAATGTGAAAACAGGAGTGCGTGCTCCCCCCCCCCATGTAATAGTTATTGGTGCAGACGGTGTCATTGAACATTTTAAAGGTGTTTAATCGGGTATTTCTTTTATTTTTCGGGGGGGGGGGGCAGGGGGGCACTCTCATTCTTTTCTTGAGCTTGATGGTCTTCGTATTTGGAGGTGTACCATTACTCTGGAGGGGGATGGGCAATTCTGGTGAAAAATGTCTGATTTTAATGACAAAAACTGGCAAATGTGTTAAGCAGAAAATGTGTCCACACGTTGATGCTGTTTAAATCTAAGAATGTGATTAATACTCAAGTAAAACAATTCATGTTACTAATCAGTTAATTAATTTTAAAGCTTTTTAATGGACATTTTTCTTAAATATTTTAACAACTTTAATTGGGCGAAGAGAATACAACACCGAAAGTAGCGTAAACTAAATAAATGTGAGGCCCAAGGCCTACAATGCTTTGGAAGCCCCCCCTCTCTATTCTGTTACATTAAGTCAATGCAAATGTTTAACAATATTTTAGAGGTATGTTTTCAATTAATAAATCATTAATTTTCATTATTTTCACAAAAATGCATGACTTTTTAATGCTAAGTTGGCCTGTGCGGTAATCTGGCCCTGCATTTCTCTCATTTAAAATACTTTACATATAATTTTTACAAATGTCCTTCGATGCTTTTTTTTTTTTTTGCGCTCGCCGTTGAATAGGAGAGGGGCATGAAAGTAATGCAATGAATCAAATTCATAAAATATTATATAGTTCTTTCATTAAAAATGCTATGGCTAAAAGAAAACAAAAAAAAAAAAAACTTGATATCCTCTCATTTGCGCGGGGGGGGGGGGGGTGACCCAATAACATCAAATCCTCAAATCCTCAAAAAAAATTCTGTCATTTAAAATGTTCTGCGCGTGTAATTTAAAAAAAAACATCCATATGCTTCTTTTTTTGCCTTTGAGCGCGCTGCGGCGGGGGGAATTCAAAGCAACAAAATAAAATAAATCCGCAAAATGGTGGGGGAGGGGGCAGGGGAAAACGTAATTCCATCACAATACGCAAAAAATCAAGTGGTAATTACGAATACAGTGATCGCCGCTTATATGAATCACGTTTCATCAAAACAGTCGGCTAATACAATAAAGTTGGATTTTGTTCTGTTTTTGACGATTTGATTCATTAAAGCTGCTGTGATTTGATTAACCACTGATTCAATTAACTAGCGTACACTGTATCTCAAATTTCATTCATGAGAAGCGAGGAATGAAAAAAAATCCATTGCTTCAAAGCGATTTAATAAATTCACTGGTCATTTTCCGCTTAGTAAACTTTGTCATCTGTAAAATAGCGCAACTTATTCAATAATACCTTTAAATAACTTAATACATAATATACGGTCCCCTCATTTTCCTTTTAAACGCTTGATTAGTCACAGGATGAGGAGGAGAATACTTGCGCCGCGCAATGCCACAGCTGCTGTCACAGACTATTCCTGGATGTACTTCCGGTCTTCTGTGGCAATAGCTGTTTTTGTTGTTTAGCGTCACGGGCTTTCCGTGGCAATAGCCAAAGCGATTTGATTTACACGAGGCGTGGTGATTATGATCCGCAAAAATTGTTTATTTCTTGCATTTGTGTGTTTTGTATTTTACTTTTTTGTTTTAATTTATTCATTTTGATTTGTACTTTACATTCCTAACTGGTATGCGACTACTAATTATTGGTGATTCGATGATGAAATACGAATTTAAGAAGTTAATGTTCCCAGAAGAAATTTAAAATTGATGATATACCGGCGTGTTCTAAAAGTGAATGGAATAAAAATCTTGATATCCTAACTGCCTATAAAGTAAGTATTTTTAAAGTTAAAACGCATTATCTTTTGAAACGGTTGGTTATTTGACAGCATCGTAGATGACTTCCAAATCATATAACACAAAATTCCAAAATTCAGTAAGTAATAATTCACTTGCTGCAAAATCATATCATAGTCGGCTCTTACAAATGAAGAATGTGTTGTGCCAGGGAAGAAATTTCTCGGTCAGATTATGTTTTTTCTACCAGCAAATATCAATTGTCATTGGTTCCTACTGTTATTTACAGTAAAAGATATAGAATGATCAACTTTTAGGATCTTAAAGGTTTGCAAAAATTTAGATGTTTATTCTAATTTTATAATGATATGGAGAAACTTCGTTTGTAAACTTTTAAATATCTTTGATAGTGATGTAAGTTATCCTCCTCATAACACTCACATTGATAACATGAATTGTAGGGTATGTGTTTGACTATTGAGAATTTTGCTCAACAAATTCTCAATAGTCAAAATTTTATGTCTTTATTTGATATACTTGCCAAGGTTTAAAATTAACAGTGGTCCACTAGTCCAGGACCAACCACAAAAGTATCTACTGGACCAGTGAAATACAAATTGTAGTGGTCCACTTGACCAGGGAAGTTTTATTTCTGCTTTCCTTTCAGAAATTGTAAGCATCACAATTTCGATACCATAAGAAAGTTTGCACCTTTATTTACAATGTTTAGATTTTCAGTCTGCAAAAAAGACTATGTTAAAAGATTTCTATAGCATTATAACATAGTGATTTTACGGCTCTCCTCTGATATGCCCCCCTCTTGGCGAGATTTTAATTTTTCGCTCGATACGAAAATCTCCAATAAGGCGATAACTTGGCAACCCTGGTTTTGCAACTTGAACGCTGGAAAGTAGTTTCTCGCTCGAAGTCTGCCTTTTTGCACGTGTGTGTATGGTATTAGGTAGGTGCTCATATGTTCCGCTCTTAGGGAGATTTTAAGTTGAATACTCTAAAATAAAGTTTCAATTCAAACTTTATTTTAGAGTATTCTTTTTCTTGTTGTTTTTTAATGTTAATTTAGTTGAATTTTCTATTTTAATTATGAGTTCGGTTTGTGATGTTGTCCAAATGTATCAATTGAAATTTTTGAATGAATCTTCTTTTTCTTTTTCGTCAGGTCGTCCAACGTTTGGACGTACCGGAGTCCTAAATAGATTTTTTATATATATATTTTATATTTAAATATTTTTGTAAAGTAATGATAATAAAAAATGGGATAATTTCCCTAAGAGCGGAACATATGTGCACTGCCTCACGTGAGGAAGTAAAAGAAAAGTAAAAAAGGTAAGTGAACATATTTTGAATTATTGTGTTTTTAGTGTGTTTCTGGTAGTTTGTATTTTGGTCTGGTTGGCATTTTTATAGCACAAAAATGGTGTTAATTTCACATAAAATCTGTGACTTTATTGTATACTGAACGGAGGAGATCTGTGACTTATATCCGACTGTGATGTATATTAAAAGTCGGAGGGATAACGGACCGAGCGGCAGCGAGGTCCTGGCGAGCCCAAGGTCTCATAGTACTTTCGTAATGAGACCGAGGCAGGGCCGGCGAGCCGAGGTCTCATTACGAAAGTACTATGAGACCGAGGGCTCGTATCCCGGAGAAACAACGGAAAAAAATTAATGCATTAATTTCATTAAATAATTAATGACATAATTTGAATTTTTCCTGTTGGCGCTAAAAAAGCATCGCTAAGAACGATGTATGACATATGACGTCATACATAGTTTTCTTGGCGACGCTTTTTTGGCGCCACAGGAAAAAGTCGCCAAGAGGGGGGTATATCAGATTTGTTCCGATTTTACCTCTTGTGTCATGACGATTAAAAATTGTAAATTGTCTCTATATTATCATGTTACTTTATTTTGTTTTTTTCCCTTTTTTCGTATTGTTTAAAATCAGGATGTGATAATGGACCACTAAACGTGTGCTGTTCTGGGAAATTTAGATTTTACTAGTCCATTGGGCCAGTGATGTATTTTTCTAAATTTCAACCCCTGCTTGCTTCTAGGAAGCTAATTTATAACACTCTTGTGGGTTGCAAATAAATAATTACATGTGAAACTGATTTTTGAAAGGTAAGAGAAATAAGTTATTGCTCTACCTTTCTCTGCATACTTACCTCACAAAATACTTTTTTATGTTAATGTACTTTATTTTACAGCTGCTGTGCAGAACTGATGAGGGCAGTTTTAAATTCCAATGCTTGAATTTTTGCAAGTCTCTTGGTGGCAATTTTTTTCATCAGAGACAGAAGACCCACAAAACTAAGGCTGATCCATACCTTATCCAAATGCGGAGTGGAAATTAATCCTAGTGTATGCTCATGCAGTAGTTCATTTCATGCTACAGTTTAAAAGTTAAAATGCATTTTTTGTTCTTTCTTTTCTTTTCTTTTTTTTTTTTTAAATCTTTTTAACACAATTTTTAAACACGCCAGCATTAACAGCTGCCAGTCCTAAGCCTGGATAAAGTGTGAAGGAAAATTGTACAACATTTTAATTAAATTTGCTTGTAGGTATATTATAGCAGGAAGAATTGGTTTTAATTAGTGCCAACCTTTCTGTTGATGCTTTTCAGTTTGCATTGGAAGAAATTGAATTTCAAGGAAATATACATAAATAGTTTTAATTTGCTGTCAAGTATTACTATGAAATTTGAAGAAATCCTAAGATTTAAATCTCATTTCCAAAGTGTCTTGTTTAATATTAAATCATTTCTTGCTTTTACAGCTATCCTACGACCTTTTGTTTTGAGCCCTAAGATCCAGAACTGGAACCAGGAGTTTCAATACAAGGATTGGTCCAATCTCACAATTTCCTTTTCAAGTAAATGTTTGTACTGAGTAGCATACAGCAGGAAGATTTGGTTTTAATTAATGCCATCCTTTCTGTTTGTGCTTTTCGGTTTGCATTATCTCTTCAAAGTTTCTTCAGAGAGCAGTGGATGAATTTTGCAGAAGCAGCTTTGAATCTACATTGAACCTTTTAAATTGCTATCAATAAATCACAAGTATAAAAAACTATATATATTTGATGCACTTCTATAATTGTAACATTTTTTGTGTATTCAATATTGTAATAAAGTATGATACCCAACATTTAAAAACATGGACTCAATTTTGATGCAAAAATAAATTGAATGGAACTGTCATTTGTCATGTTTGAACTTTATGCATAACATTGAATTTATTTGTTCAATTATGTAATATGTGTGCAATAATGATGAATTCTTATAAGTTACAATTTAGTAAATTTGAAAAAGTAAATTTTATTTCAGATTGATTTGAATAATCATGAACAAGAGCAGGGATTGTTAATATTCATATTGTATTCAGTAACATTTAGTTAACAGTGACTAAAAAATATGTCTTTAATTTTAGCTAAGAGCAACATTTTCTTGTTAAACTAATTAAATGCGGTAGAAACTTGTTACACCTCAAGGTTTGAGGGATATATTTTGCACTTGCTTCATAACTTAACCATGGTATAACATTATTCATTATTGCCTTCCCATTGGGCAACAAATTATAAAAATTAAAATGAAGAAAATGTGCATTTAACTTGGATGTTAATGTTTGACAGCTGTACTTAACATGTTATATTTTTTTTCCCGTTATAGAACTTGGGCAAGAGAGGAGAAGAATTATAGTTACATTACATGAAAATTCCAACTTTGTTTTGTACATGCATATTAAATGCTGTCATAATTTCTTTTGTTGGCTAAGGTTGCAGAGGGCTCAGGGCAATGAGACCCCTGGACCTGGAGAAAGGCACCCTTTTCAATCTTCAAAGTAATTGTGTGTTTAGTATTATAATTTGCATCTGCAATAGTTAATCAAGCATTCTTTCATAATTTAACACATATACATTACATGATATCAGGCCTGGCTCCTGGGGTAGGCAATCGCCTAGGGCAGCAGATTTTAGGGGTAGAAAATTTCAAAGTTGAAACATTTTTTTCTTTTAAATATGAATAACTGTTTCAGAATCATAAGATTCACTGCTTCAATGCAAAATATATATATATATATATATATATATATATATATATATATATATATATATATATATATATATATATATATATATTTAAGACTGTGTACCAGTGCTTGAATATGCTAAACATAGTTTGGAATAAAACTAGAAACTCGCTTTAATTTCAGAGGTGGCAAATTGCATGATTTGAAAGTCTTTTGAAAATATTAATATCTGTTTCTATGGCATAAGATGCACTACTTTAATGTTAAAATTGAAGTGTGTACCAGTGCTTGGATATGCAAAAATCAGTTTGGAATAAAACTAGAAACTCGCTTTAATTTTAAGCACTTTACTATTATTTTTATTTTATTAATATATTATTATTTTTATTATTCAATGGGGGGGAGGGGGCACTTGTCAATATCGCCTAGGAATGCAGAACTACTAGAGCCGCGCTACATGATATAAAAATAGTTTTGCACAATTCTTTAATCTTTTTGCTATCTACATAAGATTTAATTCAAAGGAAGCTGTAAAATGAATGAACATTATGGTCAATAGCCAGAAAGTATAAAATTCCATGCTGAGAATGATAATATGACTAAAAACCAAATATTCTAGAAGAGAACTTTAATGCCCCCTAGTTGTAATCATTAAAAGTCCCTAATTTTTTTTTTTTTTTTTTTTTTTTGAGCAATCACGATTGTTTATTGTTCTCATTTGACCGTTTTTGGTGTCCGTGCCTTTTTCAACTTGGACCAGAAGCCTTTGCAGCACCACCGCCCACCGTCCTCTGCTGGCGGCGCGGCGCGGCTGCTCCGGTTTTGAGCTATCCGCTTCTCATGGTTGGAGGCGTCCATGTCCTACACACACGCACGTTCACACACACACATACACACACAAGACTTCACACATATACACTCACACATACCTACGTGCATACACACAGGTCTACGCACACACACAACTATGCACAAGTAACCGCCCAGGAGGAGAGGCAGACTTGGGGGGACAGGAGCCGTTTCTAGAAACAATAACTCCAATGAGTAGGGTCCTGTCTCAGTTCGTGATTGCGAAAAACATAATTTGAATTCAAAATTTCAGAATTCAAATTGATTTTTTTTTTTTTTTTTGTGAACAATTTTAAAAAAAATTATTTTTTGTGTAGTCTTATAATTTTTTTTCTTGTCTATCCAATAAACAGACATGCTGCAAAATTTTGAAATTTGAGAGTGAGCAGAGTTATTATAGGGGCTCATGTGAACAATTGAAGACCTTTTTTTTTAATATCATAAAGTAAAGAAACTTAAACAAAAAATCTCAAAAAATTCCATGACATAAAGAAAATATTTAATAGGGACGTTTATGGGGAAGTTCGTCATTAGTTCATAGGCTAGTGTGCATCTAACCTTAGTAAATGGGATGATTTACGAAAATTCTTAATTCCAATTTCCATTATTTTGACCTAAATTACCCTTCATCTTCATTTCAAATTTTAGCGTTTACACACTTTTTTTTTTTTTAAATTTTCTACAAACTACCTTCAGTTCCACTAGTACAGCGCTGTACATATATAAACAAACCATGTCATGATTCACACCATGTGGTATATAAACCAATCTAATAAAATAATGTGGTGTATAACCCAAAATATAGTCCAAGTGGTGTATACCAGCTAAGAAAATGTATATCTGAAAAACATAGAGCAGATCAAATTCATCTAAAGTCAAACCCAGTGGCGAATTTACCATATGTCGCAACTGTAAAGGGGATCCGAATGACGCACAAAAGTGCACATGATAAGTGCACTATGTTTTACATAGTTTTGTTTTAGAGAGGGCCTCCAACTTTGTATTCTGACGGGCCCTAAATCTAAAACCGCAGCTGGTCAAACCATCTATTTTTTTCCCCAAAATTAGGGCCTGGTTAAGACATCAGGGAGCCGTATGTAGTCAACTCTTACAATTTTAGCCATTGACGAAATCAGTTTGGAAAAAAAAAAAAGCCGTTTGGGGCCACAGCCTAGTTGACCTATTCAGTAATCAGGCCCTGCCTGAAATTAAGTGAAAAATTAGGTATACCAATAATTACCAAAAATCGCAATCATGAAATGGAAACCTTTTGAAAAACCGCGATCAAAAAAACGAAAGCTTTTCATACACGAGTATAAACTTAAAACATTTCAATTTTCTTCATTTTAGTCCATTTATTTCCCCAAAAATGCAGTGAAGTTTTACTGATTTTCTTCAGACCATCTTACTGACCATATTCCTTGAATAGAGAGAGAAAAATTACCTTTTTTGCGACCTATATAAACGGAATTTAAAAAACTTTTATTTTCTAAATGTATTCATTTTCTGTTTTTATATTCTGTTTTGTTCTCAATTCCAGCGCACGGCAGTCCAGTTCCTGCACTTGTTTGCAATTTTTATTTATTATTATTATTATTATTTTTTTCAAAGATGTCCATTAAGAATGATGACGTACCCCTTCAGATGTTACAGAGCATCCACAAGTTGTCCAAAACTTCTAAAAATCTCAATGGCGCAGTCTGCATCGTGTTTTTTCTCATTATCGACGGGATCCTGACTATTTACGCATTAATACAATTTCTTAAGACTTAGTGCAATTTTTTCTAGCCAAGCCACTATCTCTTATATCACTTTTTAAATTAGAATTGAGGCCTTACACCGAACCTAGACTAGTATATTCCATATCACAGTAAAAAACAAAATAGCATAAAATGTATTTTTTGCATTCAGTTTTAGGAGCCCTGCGTTTTCAAAATATCCTGCTTCTTGGTTTTTAGAGATGGGACGTCAGTGTATATGTGTGTGTGTGTTTGTGTGTTTTTTTTTTGAGCAATCACGATGGCTTATTGTTCTCACTTGACTGTTTTTGACGTTCCTTTGATTTTTCCCACCACCACCCTCCGCACCATCACCGTCGACGGGCTGCTCACGATGCTGCACCTCCAGCGAAAGCCGTCTCCAGGTTGCATCCATGTCCTACACACACGCACATACATACACAACTACACACACACAAACACATACACCTCCTACACAAACACATACACACACGCATACATACAGATACCCACACATACACACACAAAAACATCAACTACCCACACATTCATGCCTGCACACAGACACAAACACATATGCCTACACACACATACACCCCCCCCCCCCCCACAGACACAAACACACATGCCTACACACGCATACACATAACCCGTACACACAAACACATACCCCTACACACAAACACACACGCCTACATACACACACTCGTGATTGCGAAAAACATAATTTGAATTCAAGATGTCAAAATTCAAATTAATTTTTCTTCTTTTTTTTGGGGGGGGGGGGAGCAATTAAAGGTATTTTTCAACACTCATTTGTGCGCAAATGATTTTTTTTTAAATAAAAATTTAAAATTAGGATAATTTTATATTCTCAAGTAGTTTAGATTATTCTGGAGGCCAAATAATTAAGCATTCAACCTTCATTTCTCGCGACATATCATCATCGTGAGCACATGAGCCCTAAAAATTGGGGGCACAGGGCCGCAGTCCCATCTATAGAGTCCCTATATGAAGTGAGTTTGGAGCATTCGATTCTCTACCTACTCTTCTGACGATGCTCATGGAAGCATTAATTAAAATTTTACCAATTTTTCTCCGTTTCTTGTTCATTATTATTATTTTAATTGTCATTATCTGATTTTTAAGAAAAAAAGACTCTGCGAATGACCTGCTTGATCTGTACAATCAAATCACAGAAAACACCAAAAATAAATTGACATAAAACGTAAAAAAAAATAATTTAATTAAATTATGCGATGTTTACTCTTGTTTACGATTTTTTCAAGACTTTTTTTACGTTTGTGAAAAATACTAATTTAAAAAATATTATTAATGTGAAGAATTTCTACTTATACCATTTTTAACTGTGACCAAGTTAAGTGCTTGTTCTGTCTTTATCCACATCTTTGAAGTGAATAATTAGAATCTTTCAACTCAGCGATAAGTTGCCAAATATGGTAACCCTGCAGTGTTTCCAGTTCCTATTATTAGTCAGATTAAAACAACAGTGACCAGCATGGTATAGTGCCTAGAAAGAATAGTGTGCCGATCGGCGCTTTTTCCCCTTCGATTCTTGAAGACAAAATGTATGAAAACCGCTAGAGGGCAGTGCAGTCGAGGTGTACGTTCAATTTCGCGGTGTTTACATTAGTAGACGCGGGATTTTGTTACAATTTAGTTCCGCGTTTCTCTTTTTTTTCTTTATTTCGTGAATATTTCATGAAACAGCGTTTAAGGCTTTTAATGGAGGCATCAAAGTTTAATATTAGAAGAAGTAAAGCTTTATCTTGTTTCGTACCAGGGTGCAAAAGTGGATACAAAACATGCAAAGAAAAAGTTTCGCTTTTTAAAGCTCCAGCAGATGAAGAAAAACTAAAGAAGTGGAACTCGTTAATTCCCTGGTTAGATAAAGTTTTTGATAAATATTGCTCAATTTGTGCTCTGCATTTCGAAAAACATTTTATTGAAACGCATACTGAGCATATTATAAATGGTGAGGAAGTTTTGATTCCCCGGGGAAAACTTTTTTTAAAAGACGAGGCAATTACGACAATTTTCCCAAATCTGCCAACATACTTTACTAAAAAAATACCAAAGCAAAGGTCCATCAGGAATTATGCAGTTAAGAAAAATGTTCCCTGTTTGAAAAAAATAAAACTTGATCTTTCCGCAGATGAAACTGAAATAACCACGTATAAATCTATTATAGATGAAATTGTTCATATTAGTTTGCCTAACGAATATTGGGTTTGTATGAAATTTAATCTCCAAATATTGTAGTTTTTGTATATAATGAAAATTATGTGGAAAATGATATTGACGATAAAAAGATCATTATTGAAGTAGAAGAAAATTTACAAATCAATGCTACTATTTTGGTCAAAGGTGTAAAAGAAGATTATCCTGTTCTTCGACTCAGACTGAGAAGCCCTGATAATTTTAATTAGCTTCAAGAATTTAGAAGCAGTTTTATTTTGTAACTAGCGGTACCCGCACGACTTTGTCCGAAGGAGAAAATTAAAAGGTCATTTGATTAGTCTGTATATTTACAAATAATGGATGATGAATTTCTCGCCAATTGGCTATGTTCATTCGCTCTTCCCATGTTACGATTCCACGTCAGGATAAGTTCGTAATTTACTCGTCCATCTTATGATAATTCTGCTTCGGAAACTGTTTTTAAAATTTAAAAATAAAAAAAGAACAAAATCGAATTTTCGAAAATTCGCTTCGAGGTGCACACCCCCATGTTACAAACTAACTTTGTACTAAATTTCATGAAAATCGGCCGAACGGTATAGGCGCTGTGCGCGTCACAGGGATCCAGACAGAATTCCGGACAGAAATCCAGACAGAGACTCGGCTTTATTATTAGTAGAGAAATAAGAGACGCGCTGTTATTGAATACTTAGGGGCCATTCATTAATTACGTAAGGATGATTTTGGCAATTTTTGACCCTCCCTCTCCCATGTAAGGGTACGTAAGAATTTTCACCCCCCCCCCCATTCTTATGTAAGATTCCATTTCGTTTTTCAAAATGATAAAATAACAAATCTTGAATCGTTACATCACTGGAATCGTTATTAAATTCACATTATTAAATTAAACCTTTTGCGTAAAGAAATAGTTACTGAAAAAAATCTAAACTGAATGTTTTTTTTTTTTTTTTGATGTAATATTAATTACAAATAAAACATGCCGTACGCAATGCGACTCCTTTATTATATTTTACACTATAAATTCTTTGTAAAACAAATAAAAAAACATCTTATCTTAACACGTTTCTTACCTTCCAGACGCAAATGGAACATAATCTCTGCCAAATCACTTGACCGCGCAATGTCTAATATGAAATATCGACTTGGAAAAATATTATGTAAGAATGAGTTTGACCCTCCCCCCAAGTAAGGGTATGTAGAGGCTTTTCCAACCCCCCTCCCCCTTGGGACCCTTACGTATTTAATGAATGGGCCCTTATAGTCTACTATTTTCATTGAAGTAAGGTAGTTTTATAATAAGGTAATTTTATATGCTTCAAAAAGTAAACGAACACCCATGTAACAATTAGCACTTATTACAGAATTTGTCTTTTGCGCAGAAATAAGTTTAATCCGAAAAACGGGGTTTTTAAACTGCGAAATCAGCATGCAATCGCTGATTTAAAACGAGTCTGATTGAGGAGCATAACGTATTACTCGAGTGCAGCGCCACCTGGATTTTCCTCAGATCTGACCTCACTTTTTCCCCGCCGATCGGCACACTACTCTTTCTAGGCACTATAAGCATGGTGACCAGTGAGTGTAGTCTTCCGCTGTTGCCAAGATTCTTTCTTGAAGAAAAAGCAGTTGAATTCCGTTAGGGGACAGTGCGGTTAGGGAGCATGCTGCCGTAGCCTACAAGAATGCAACGCTGGACGTTGCTACTACTCCTCGAAAATAAGCAGCTATGATTGGCTAACGTAGTCTACTCCAGTAGGGACTACTTATTGGCAAAATAATCGCTCATTTTGGCGAAAAACTCCTAATTCTCAAGGAAATAAATTACATGACGAATTATACAGTTGAGTAATATTGTCGGTTGCCATTTTTTTCTTGCGTGCAGAGAAATACGCTCGGAATCAATGTTACAAAAGCTTTGAGGCTTTGTCGTAAGCGAAAGCAATTTAAATGTTTCTTTTTTGATTATTCTTTAAGAAATGCTGATGTGTATGAGAATTTTGTGGGATCCTTATTGCGATGAGGTCTTCCCTTGAATTTGCTTTTTGAGCAATCACGATTGCTTATTGTTCTCACTTGACAGTCCTTGATGGTCCGGTTCCTTTTTCAGTTTGGACCAGCAGGGCTGCAGCACCACCGTCTACCGGCGGCGGCGCGGCTGGTCCTGAGCACTGTCCCCCGGAATCCACTTTTGCTGGGCGGTGGCGTCCATGTCCTACACACGCATGCTCATACACATTCGCCTACACGCGCACGCCTTTACACACATACACACGCCTACGTGCACACACATAAACCTACACACACACAACTATACACACGTAACCAGCCAGGAGGAGAGACATGCTTGGGGGGGGGGGAGTCATTTCTAGAAACAATAACTCTAACCAGTAGAGTTTTGTCGCAACTCGTGATTGCGAAAAACATAATTTGAATTCAAAGTTTCGGAATTCAAATTAGAGTTTTTTTTTTTTCCTTTTTTTTTGTGTGTGTGTGTGGGGGAGAATGCACTAGTACGAGAGTTCTCATGGGTTTTCGAACTAGTATTATAGAGTCCCTACGGAGATTTTTAGAGGGCTGAAATGGTTAAGAGGAATGTATTGGAAAGGAGATCTTTTAATACTCTACTGGAGACTTTTGGGGAATGTTTTTCTTTTTATAATATAGCTTGAGTTCTTGAGTATTAAATGTCCTCCTTCACAGGGGTACCCACCTAGGGGGAGGATCATGGCGTTTTTAGGGGGATTCATTTAAGGGTATTTTTTTCATTCGGGGGGACTCTTGCTCGGGTGTTTTTTGCGATATTGAGAGGAGATGCGCCCTTGCCCATCGGGGATGAGCACCCCTGTCATTCAAATGAATCTTTTCAGGGACTACTGTCCTTGCGTCGCTTGAACAGGACCGTTGACGTTATTTATTAGGAAGAAATATACGCGGAGAGAGAGAGTTCATGGTGCACAGGCTGATTTAATTAGGTTTTTAAGGGGGTAGTTTTAAGTGAGGGTTAGACGGGGGGTTAGACCTCCGGACTATTTTGTGCATTGAAAATGAGTACTGATAAAGAAATTCCGAGACAAAGCGTTTCAACGGACGTTCTTTCTGAAACCGAAAGCACTGAGCAAGCCTGCTTTGTGGGTCATGTTGGAGTGAAAGTTTCACCGTTTTGGAAGCCTGATCCCAGGATTTGGTTTCTGCAGTTAGAAGCACAGTTCTGCCGTGCAAAAATCACAAGTGACGAAACAAAATTCGACCTAGTCGTCAGCTCCATAGAGGCGGAAATCCTAGCGGAAGTTACGGACATTTTAGTTACCCCACCACCCAACAACAAATATGACGCAATAAAAGATCGCCTGATTTCGACTTTCGCAGACAGTGAATCCCAAAGAACACAAAAATTGTTGACCCAAATTGAACTTGGGGATCGTAAACCTTCAATTTTACTCTATGAAATGAGAAATCTTGCCGACCAAAAGGTTAGTGAAAATTTTCTAAAAACCTTGTTTTTGCAACGCCTCCCAATGGACATGCGCAGCATTCTATCAGTCAGCAACGATGATTTAAATAAACTGGCCACCATGGCTGATAAAATTTGGGACCTTCGATCACCCAATAATTACAATTTGGCTTCGGTGTCACATACTAATGTGTCGATGGTTACTTTGGAATCCCTCCAAAAACAGATAACAGATCTCCGAATACTGGTGGAAAATTTAAACAAAAGGGGACGTTCCTCAGCTCGTCGTCAGCATAGTGGGAAGAGCCACAGCAAATCTGGCAGCCGCAAACCCTCCGATCAGCACGGAATATGCTACTTCCATTCAAAGTTTGGTGATAAATCGTATAAATGCTTACAACCATGCAGTATGTCTCTTCAACTACGGCGTGAGGGCCCCGACGTGCAGGAAAACTGATACCCCGGCTTTCCACGGCGACAGGGAGCCTAGGGGCGGAGCTGAGTCGCCTCTTCATTAGTGACAAAGCATCAGCAGCCCTTTTCCTGGTAGATTCAGGGGCGGAGATTTCTGTAATTCCTCCAACGCTCACGGAAAGAAAAAATGTACATAAGTTTGAACTATTTGCAGCAAACCATTCGAAAATTAAAACTTTTGGGCAGAAACTGTTACGACTCGATCTTGGCCTCAGACGAGACTTTGTATGGCCGTTCATAATAGCCGATGTCGACAAGCCAATCATCGGGATAGATTTTCTGGCAAACTTCAACCTTTTAATCGACAGCAAAAATCAAATGCTAATAGATGGAAATACAAAACTGTCAACAAAGGGAACGTTTTTTTCAACGAGAAGACCAGTCATCACCGAAATAGAAACGCAACAGCCATATATGTACATAGTCTCAAAATTCCCTGATCTGCTAAGACCTAATATTGTAAATACTAAAATTGTAAATCATAATATTGAACATTTCATCACCACACAGGGACCACCGGTATATAGTAAAGCGCGCAGACTTTCCGCAGAAAAATTAAAGGCCGCTCGAAAAGAGTTTGACTACATGCTACAGCAAGGTTTGTGCCGCCCTTCCAAGAGCAGTTGGGCCAGCCCACTACACCTAACCCAGAAAAAATCAGGTGATTGGAGACCTTGCGGGGACTACAGGGCCCTTAACAACGTTACGGTTCCAGATCGTTATCCGATACCATTTCTAACGGATTGTAACCATATACTGCATGGAGCTAAGATTTTTTCATCCATTGACTTACTGCGAGCGTACCAGCAAATACCGGTGCATGAAGCGGACATCCCAAAGACCGCCATAACCACGCCTTTTGGGCTATTCGAGTTCCCCTTCATGCCGTATGGCCTTTGCAATGCAGCACAGACTTTCCAACGTCTGATAAACACTGTGTTACAGGGATTAGACTTTCTTTTCTGTTATTTAGATGACATATTGATTGCTTCGAAGGATGAAGAGACACATCAAAAACATCTGTTCCTTCTCTTCGAGCGACTGAACGAGTATGGTCTACGCATTAACCTTTCTAAATCTATATTTGGTGTAACACACATCCAATTTCTCGGATATGAAATCAGCTCCGAGGGAATGAAGCCTTGTACATCCAAAGTCGATGTCATTAAAAATTATCCCGAACCTAGCTCTGCCACTAGCCTGAGACGGTTCCTGGGAATGGTAAATTTTTACCACAGATTCATTCCTAATTGCGCTGGCATACAGCAACCACTCACCAAGTTACTTGCTGGCCATAAAAAGAATAGCACCAAACCTCTTCAGTGGACTGACGAAAGTCGTGAATCGTTTTCCAGGCTCAAGGATGCCTTATGTTCGGTGACTCTCTTATCACATCCAGATCCAGAGGCTCAACTGAGTTTGGTAACGGACGCTTCAGACATAAGCATCGGAGCCGTCCTTCAACAAGAAATCGCAGGATTAAAAAAACCTCTTAGTTTCTTTTCAAGAACTCTATCCCCGGCACAGAGGAAATACAGCACGTACGATCGTGAACTTCTGGCCATTTACAGTGCAGTTAAGCATTTTAGATACTTACTAGAGGGAAGGCCTTTCGAAATCTATACGGACCACGAACCCCTCACATACGCTTTTCGACAAGACTTGGACAAAGCCTCTCCCAGACAAGCAAGACAATTGAGTTATATTGCTCAGTTTTCAACGGATATTCGCTACATCAAAGGAGAAGAAAACATTATTGCTGATACCCTTTCCAGAATTGATACAATATCCGCACCATCTCCAATCGATTACGCAGCTATTGCAAAACTTCAAGATGATCACGTCCGGGTCACCACTGTGGTTTTAGTGTTGTTGTTGATTCAGTAAACACTATCATCTGACTCCATATTATTTATTAATCTTACAATGATACACACCAAATCAAACGCGTCTGTTCGATCGCCGAATTGTTTTCGTTCCACTCCTGCTCTCCGCTCGAGTTGAGTTGCTCGCTCGCAGGAATCAGTGACTTCACTTCACTACATGTTTATCCTCATTTTAGAGGGACTCTCTTTATGGGGGGGGGGAGTACTCCGGTCATAGACGCTCATATGGGTGGCAAGTGAGGGCTCAAGCCCTCCCCCCTTAGAAATCACAGAGGCGTCACCCTAAGGGCAAGGGCGCACCCGTCTCAATATTGAGCTCCTTCCCCCGAATGAGAAAAATTCTCCTCCCTATAAATATTTTAATGGCGCAGTATGCGCCATGACCCCCCCCCCCCATCCCAGGTGGGCACCCTCGGAAATCAGAACTTCCTTGATTTTAGTATTTTTTCTTCGCAAAAATGTATTAACATTTCTCTAGCAACTAATGAATAAGTTATTAAAAATATCAAATTTTAATAACTCTAATCTGTACAGAAATCGGTTTTCACGGGGAAAATATATCCTGCTACACCATGGGGAAAATATCTGGTCCCCCTCTTCTCAAAATGTTGCATATGGGCGCCCATTTTCCGGGATCAATATGAAGGGGTTAAATGGAGTTAGGACATCGCTCATGAGAAAGATTTAGGCACTCTTTTGAAACTATTAAATTGTTTCTTCATTCCAAGATAGTCGCTTTTGGAGATCGGGAGGTGTCGACTGCCCCCCCCCCCGTTATAAAAAATATTTTGGACTAATGTCAACTATACTATATCTTAATGAACATTGGCAAGGTCGATGCTATTCCGAAACTGTTGACTTTTTTTGTTCAGCATCATTTTTAGTACTTCTTCAGGAAAGAAATCCGACACTGCCTCTGTTTCGGTTTCTGACTTTGTATGCATATCGCGCGTCAGCATTACGTTAACGTCATATGTTCCTAAGCATGAATCTTGCTTTGTAACCGTGTTTCTGATCTACACACAGTCAGCACAGCTTATTTGGACGATATAGTTATGAATCCCCTACTGTATATATGCACAATGGGAGAGGGGAGCATGAGTGTCCTCGGTTCCAGGGCTGGATCTGCGTACCTGCAGACCCCGCGTTGCGGGGGGCCCAATGTCCCAAGAAATTGGGGAAAAAATAAAAATAAATAAATAAATAAAAAACTACACAAAGACTTAATTACGTCACAAACATACTACTAGGGGAATGGCCCTACAGAATTTGAGCACAAAATTTATAGATCTGGTCCTGCTCAGTTTAAAGTAAAATAAAAAACAGAGCCCCTTCAAGAAAAAAATTGGGCCTACCAATACAGGGCCGCCAGAGCTTGAGTTTTCCTTCAAGATCTTATAGTTTTTTCAATCGGAGACTACCTTTTTTTAAGACCAAACTTTCCAAATAACGAGCCTGAACCTCCCTCCCCACGACCATATGGCTTATTGTGGCAATTGTCCCTGATAAAAAAAAGTACTTTATGCTGATTAACTAATACGAATACGACGACCAGCCAGCAGGGGCGGATACAGAAAAATCATTTGGAGGGGGTACGGAAAATTGAATAGCCCCCCCCCCCCGGGTCACCTTTGATGTTTCATAACAAAGCTTTAATGACTTTATTTTTAAAAGTGCATGTTTTTTATTTCTCCTTTAGATCGAGGAATCTACTTCGAAGTACATGAATATTAAGCACTAATATACTTTTAATGTAGACCGAAAACATGTGAAATACATGAACCGAAAACATCTTTCACGTTTCAAGCCATTTAAATACTAAACCCAATATAATGTCACCGAGATGCTAGACAATGAGCAGTTTTACTCAGGAACATTGCCGTTAAGGTTATAACAAAAGGGCAAAGTTATTAAATAAACCCATACCTAATTAACTACGTAAAAAGTGCAAAAGAAAAGTCAATTAAAAAGTAATAACTAAAATAGTGAAATTAATTCATCCTTTGGGGGGGGGGGCGCAACTCCCAGCCAGTCTAGCATAGATTAGGGTTGGTGACAAAACCTCTCCTGAAACGTTGGTCCAAAAAAAAAAAAAAAAAAAAACTCAAAACCATTTATTCCTAGAAAGAAAAAAAAGTGCGATTTTTCCGTTCATGTCATAGTTAGGAACAACTGCCTTAGCGCATTACAGAAGTGGGAAAAGCAGATTCTGTAGGTCGAATTTGGAGTTTAGGTATGGGTAGGGGGGGGGGGAAGCGCCAAGAATAATCTTTTCACTGATTAATCGGTAAAATAAATTTAAGTGATCGATATGCTAATTAATGGACGTATCTCAACTCCACATCAAGGAAAATTGATATTCTGTTGAGATTCTTGAGTCATTAAATACAAAATTAATCAAAAAATTTATTTTCCTTTTTTCTTCCCATAATAGGAGGAAACAAACATTAAATATGTATACTCAAACCCCAAATAATGAGGGAATTAACAAAATATTTATAAACGAATAAAAATTTTGTTTTAAATATTTATTTAGCGAGACTTATTTTCGTCGTCATGGTTACAAATCGTCTGCATTCAAGGCTGATCTCAAATAGTTTTTGCATAAAGGGTTTTTTTTTTTTTTTGTGTAAAATCAAATATTTTCAGGAAAAACATCTAAAAATACTTAATTCTGGTAAGGATAAAAGTATAACATTATACGTTGTAAGTTTAATTTTTATGAAAAGTGCACGAGTGCAATTTGGTCATATCTTTATTACTTCATCCTAATTACTAGTTTTTTTTAAGAATATGCCTCCTTTTACCTAACCTAGAAAATCACTGGTCATGATATGATGAGTGTGAATTTGTCCTCTACTTCCATTCTATACATAGAAACAAGAAACTCAACGAGTAGGGTCCTATCGCAATTTGTGATTTCGAAAAACATAATTTGAAATCAAGACGTCAAAATTCAAATGAATGCCAGGGCCTTTTTTTTTTCAACTTACAACAATTTATAAGTTTTGAAGTAAAATTGTGAAATCAAAGTTTGTGTGTGGTCTTTGTATTAATGTGGGGTCTCTTGACTAGAATGTGCTACGCTGCAAATGCTTGAAAAAAAAATGACAGAATCTTTAAAAAGAGAGGAAAGAAACAAAATTTTGAAATCTAAGAAATCATGGCTAAAACTAAAACAAGTGAAAATGTGTTAGGGCTATCAGCTAAAAACAGATAAATAATTATAAATCATTAATTAATTTGAAAAAGAAAGGCATATCCTCTCTAATATGCACACTTGAAGGATCCATGAGCAGTGCATGTCTGAGACAATTTCTTTTACTCATCATTTGTCCTAACACAACTGAACCAACACTTATTTGCAATATTAGCAACCAAATGATTAAAATGTTTATTTTTCCACCACACTTCTAAGATTTATATGAAATGGCTAGATGTAGCTGTTAAAAAATATCGTAGCTAATTTGAGAGGTTGCAGAAAATTTATTACAATCTGGTAGAAAACATTAAATATACAGACACAGAGATTTGATACAAGAACTTTATTTATAGCTTCCAAAAATATACGCATAGTAGGTACCAATTCAAATGATCAAATCTTTATTTCTTCATGAATGAAACAGAAATATATCTGTTTAACAAATTGGATTTGATCAAGGGAACTGGAGCAAGCCTCCAAACAACATGGTAAAAACCTTTTAAAAATTAACCAATTCCTCTTAAATGAATTGTTATGAGGCATGTTATGTCTTCAGATACTTCCACCCTTTTTTGATGACAAGCAGACAAATTACACAAAATAATTTCAATATTTTGCCCCAATGTCTCATTAGTTCTACCATTATCCTGCTTCACACTGTTCCTTCAATGTTCTACGTAGGATGCCTTTAAAGATGTCTTAACAAGCTTCTAGGCAAATATCTAGAAAAAGGAGGATCCAAGCTTTAAATCTTCTAGAATATGCTCCTACTTAGTCTTCCATTGAGCTTAAAAATTTACTTTCTGAATTTTCATTTAAACTATTTTACAAAAATTATGTGTGCTATTAACAAAGATGGGGTAAGAGATATTAAGACATGAAAGAAACAGGTGATCTAAAGAAGCTCCAAACATCTCTATATGGAGTAAAATTGCGTAACACTTTCTCATGAGGGGTGTGTAAAGAGGTGTCAGAAGGTATAAAAATTACTTAACAAATACACAGTAAAAATTAATTTAGGTTAGCTATGCCAATCACTGTAAATTCAAGAGATCAATGAGCCTAAGCTGTTATCTTTCGCTAACAGTTCAGTTAGCAAAAGCTAACACAGTTAGCTTTTGCTCCTCAGATGTGTAGACAAAATACTACATAGTACAGTTAACTCTCAATCACTGTACTCAAAGTCCTGAAAAAACCGGCTGTAACCTTTGAGTTACGGGAAGCAACCACAGCCCTTCTCAAGAGTTAGGGACCCAATGAAATCTATGAGATAAAAAAATATTAGAATTAGAGTCAACTGCATAACACAAATCAATGAATAATAAAAAGTTAGAACATAAGAAAAAAATTCATGTACACTTGTTATTTGATGATTTTAAAGTTGAATAATTTCCTCCTTGATTACTTATTACAGATTAAAACTCATAAAATATCACACACATTCATACTTCTGTTGAATCAGTTATTACTCTTCAGGCTCCGACTAAATTGAAAAGCATAAGCAGAGGAAATGACAGCAAATGAAGCCAAATCTCTCTACTATGTGCCATTTAGTCAGGAATTTTCAGTTTTTGCATCTGCACATGCGAAATACTTCTTGGACTGAGGGGAAAAAAACAACTTAATTTAAAACTTAAATGCACAAATATTGCCATGTATCATAATCATAATGGAATAATACACAATGCATTGTTTTTTCTCCTTTTTCAAATATCAAATTGCAGTTGATTCTGTTTAACGACATTCTATTGAATGACTTTTCATAGTCCCAGATACTTCACTGCAGTTTTAGAAGCATTCTATTTAAGTACGATTTTTTTGTGGTCCCCTGAAAATCGTTAGAGTCAACTGTATTATATTTCTCATCTATTTCTAATTTAATCATTTATTTAATAGTTTTAATAGGTTAACAAGCTGTTTTTAATAGCTTACTCTGCTTAACTTTTTTTGAACACAAATCAATAAACAATCACAAGTTAGAATACATGGGAAAAAGTTCATGTAGGCTTGTGTCATTTATCAACTTTTAAAAATACTACTAAGATAATAAGTAAAAATACTACTTTATCTACTTTAAAAATACTACATACAACTGAAGTTGTATGATTTTCTACTTGATTACCTCTTACAGATGAAAACCCTTGAAACATCATACAGATCCATACTTCTGTTGATTCAGTTGTTACTCTTCAGGTTCAGGCTAAACTGAAAAGTACAAGCAGAGGAAATGACCGACAGTAAATGAAGTCAAATCTCTCTACCATGTACCATTCAGTAAGGAATTCAGTTTCTGAAGCTGCACGCCCAAAATACTTCAACTATGGGGGGAAAAAACAACTTAATTTAAATCTTAAATGCAACAATTTTACAATGCATCACATTGGAATAGTACGCAATGCATGAGTTTTCAGTTTTCATAAACAAATTATTATATTTCTGTTGTCTATTACACCACGTTTCTACTTACTCAGATGAACAATATAGAATAGCATCCAAAAGGAGAACAATATAATAAATTAATATGAATTTCTGCCTTCTGTGCATAGAAAAAAAAAATCAAGAATACCAAATATCAAGCGGGGAAATGCTTTGCACACAATGCATTTTAACCTGGAGTGCTCACAGACATAGAAGATAAACACACCAGTTGTGATCAGTGCTTCAGCAGTAGCCACTTCAAGGTTAATACTTGAGAAAATAGGATTCCAGGTCTCCCAATGGAGTCAAAAGTGCATCAAACATCATTTACACCTCAATAGCGAAATATTAAATACATTGTCACATTTTACCTGCATCAAATCATATTATCGACATGCAAGGTCGAGCGAAACAATTTTGTAATAGATTAACTAGGTGCATCAATTTTTAAATAAATATTTTGATTCTTTAAGAATTGAAGTTTTCAATACTGTTTTTTTGGGCACTTATCTAGTTCTTTTGTGAAACATAAATTAAACTTAATTATTAAAATTTGCCTTACCAAATTATCCTTGGGTACTTTTCGTTCGTTCATGCGCGTCAAACCATTGCAGTCACCTAACGTCATAGTTGCCATAAACTCCAGGTCAAAATCACTAACGATTTAGCTGTTATTTACATCTACTCGACAAGATGCTGTCCATATTCAGATAAAAGTAGCCTCACAAATACTGGCCCAGTAATGCATTGCCATGAAAAGAAAAAAGCCAGGAATATAATTCAAACATTACAGTGCAACAAGAATAACACACAGTAAAAGAGCTGTAAAACACAATTGAAAAGATAATACATGAAGCAATTTGGCATTAAGTATAAAATAATTACCTATTGCTATTTTAATTGCCTGTTGAGCTGTAGGAGCTCTTAGTATAAAAAATGTCAGTCAATGCAATAAATGTATTATCAAACAGAAAGCTACATTAATGTTGATGAAAAATACACCAAATCGAGGTCTCAAAAATAATAGATATCTTCTTTGGTGACTAAATACGGTTCATAAAACCAATCATCGGCAAACTTAGAGTCATTAATGAATTGCGACACATTTTGAGCCGTGTATTTATTTATAACCTTATAAAACAGCTAATACATTCAACGTAGTATTATTTTTTAGGCAGTGGTTGCGGCACCGACCGCCGGAAATGCAATGAAGTACCGACCTCCTTCTGCGCATGCGCAGAGTAGAAATTACTGCCTTGGGGTCGGGATTGTTTTATGAACCCGACCAAGGGGGCGTTACGATGGGCGGGATCTAATTTCAACAGCCGACCAATGATATTCTATGCGGTCGGACGAATTATGTATGGCCGACCACACAAATTAAGATACTTTCCCAATGACCATGCTAAGCGGTCGGACGAAATATGTATGGCCGACCACACAAATTAAGATTCTTTCCCAATGAGTCTAAGCGGTCGGACGAATTATGTATGGCAGACCACACAAATTAAGATACTTTCCCAATGATCATGCTGAGCGGTCGGACGAAATATGTATGGCCGACCACACAAATTAAGATTCTTTCCCAATGAGTCGAAGCGATCGGACGAATTATGTATGGCAGACCACCACAAATTAAGATACTTTCCCAGTGACCATGCTGAGCGGTCGGACGAAATATGTATGGCCGACCACACAAATTAAGATTCTTTCCCAATGACATTCTAAGCGGTCGGACGAGTAATATATGGCCGACTACGCAAATTAAGATATATATACGCCGAGCGAAATGATAGTTCTGGAATTAATATAGATATTAAAACGGCATACACGATCTGTAATTATGCTTTAATCATAATTCAATTATTCGATGCGATACATCGACCATCTCCGACCCATGTCCTCGAGTGCCGCTGCTTTGGGTCGGACATGATTCAAATAGACCTTATGAAATTCTATGGAGGTCGGATGTATAATATGAGACTTAATATGAATTTCCAGTGAAATACTATATTTAGCGATAATTTAATAAGATTTAAGGTAGATTTACGGCGACTAACCGATGTGTGTCACCGCCGGTCGTATAACACGGCAGGAATTCTTTTCCGAACTCTGACTCATGCCCTCGAGCGCGAAATTCTAGGGAGGAAATCCGTAGAGCTATTCATTTTGAACTCTTTTAAACAGTTTTCGAATATTCAATGTACGATTTGAAACTCGCACCGCGTTCCATGATGCTAGCCATTTTTACACGAACCAAGCACGCACGCACATGGTCGGAAGTAGTTGGAACTAGTGACGTCGCTAGCTGGAACTGCCGCGCCACGCGAAGCGAAGGAGGCGTGTCAATCCGTTGAAAGTGTCAGATTTGCGCATGCGCAAGTTTCTAGGTCGGATGCCGAATCCAGCTCCGACGGTCGGTGCCGCAATAAAGAGGAAGCGAAGCAACTTGTAAGAAAATTAGATTATATTTCTTATATGTCAGTTCGGTGTACTGGTCAACACACAAAACTTATACTCACTTATAGATTTCCTTTCATTTTTGTTTTCTTTCCTTTTTTTGGCACTCTCGTCCGCCAAAAACATTGGTGTATTTTAATTTGTAATACACCAATTCGACATTTCCATGTTTTTAATGTGTCGAATATGAACATCACTCGTCAATTTAGCAGAATCTTGCACATCAAAATGCACAAAATTCTCTTCTTCCGTAATTTGTCTTGTACGCTTTCAAATGAGGAAAACTTCGCCCCTACTTCAATAGTCATTCCTCTATAATTACAATAATTAGATCTTTAAAATACTATCCATATAGGAAAGTATGCCGAAAAAGCACGAGGCGCAGTTGTTTCTCGTAGTTCTCGACAACGCGAACGTGATCGCCAAATATCGAGGACGACTGAAACCACGCCAAGTTACTACAAAGGTTGCTAGAAAAATCGAGGAGTAGCAGACACTTCCTGCAACGCTACGCTGTTTGAGAAGCCTGTAATTCGACCAATGGGATACTTTCACGCCAAGAAGAAGAACACCGCGGATACGGCTCCTTATGCAAAACAAACGCACATGGTAATGTTAATGGTATTGGGAGCGTGGCGTTAGCTGTCGAAATTAGGGTTTTTCGTAAAGAAAAATGCTAACAAGCTGTTGTGCGTGTAGATGAACGAATAATAATGATAAATAAAAATGCAAGGAGCAGGAAATATCCCTAGATATCGTTCCACATTCAAGTACAGAGCTAAAAAAATAAATCGGTTGTCAAGATCAAATCACGATATTCAAGGTTGTCACTGCGGCCATGTATGACCACAAGGATTTTATCGGACTAAAAAAAGAGTGCTGAAAAGTGATGCTGTGTCAACTTTTTCTTTCTTTTTGTGCAAGCCATCTTGTAAAAAGGAGGAATACAAATTTTATGCCTCGAGCTGCTGAAGCATAGTAAGTTATTTCGTCATTAATCTACACTTTATAGTCGTTATGTTTACATCAGTTTTGCCCATGTAAAGTTGAATGATATGTAGAATAACTCTTGAATTTTCATTTATTCCCGTTATAAAAAATCAAATAATGGAATTTTATATACAAACCATTCATTTTTTTTTTGTTATTTTTTAGCTTTGAGGATTAAAAAAAATGTTGTAAACTTGTCTCACTATTAGTACAAAAAAAAAAAAAAAAAAAAAAACTATACTACCAAGTGCAAAAAAAACTATAAATTATTTTCTTTTGTTGAATACAAAGGTTTATTCTACTAGTCCTGCAATTACCTACCAAATTCATCCCCAAACATTAGTTCTCAGGTTAAATAAATTTTCAACATTCAGACACAGCTCATGCATTCCATTGATTCAGGTATATTAATTGTAAATTCATGTGATATTTGTCAAGTAATATAAATACTGTACAAAATTTTAATGATTAAAACTAGTCTTTGGAGCTGTTCCATATTTATATCTTTTAAATCTTAGTAATTTCCTGCTGAAGAGATGAGGAACACTTATCATTCTATATTTATCATTGGATGATTAAACATATTTTCTATACTGTATACATATTATGTAATTCGCCAAATCTCGTACTATAAATTGAATGCCAAGCAGTGCACCTTTAAGGCAAAATTACTTTTCTGAGTACCTACAGGTCTGCTTTACTGTTAGGCTATGTTCGATGTGAGGGCCCACGGAAGATAAACATTTTTGACAAAGCTGTTGAAGTGAAATTAAGAAGTGCATTTCAACCTTTGTACAGTACAGTACAGTAGTCTCATTAATCAAATTTAAAAATTTCTTTAAAAATCCTGTTTTTACATAGATATAATTTCAAGTTATGAAAGTAAAAATATAACTCTGAGTGCAGGAAAGATTCCATTTATATTTTGATCTATTAATGAAGCATTTTCATGACTGTGCTTCATTGATATGTCAATTGTGTTTGAAACAGAAGACAAGTAGACTAATTCTTTGTTAGAAAATACAGTCGACTCCCGCTACAACACGATCTAACTTACGCGAAGTGGCTATAATGCGATTTTTTCCCCGGTAAAGAATTTTATTCCTAATGCGAATTCTTCACCCGCAACATGAAAATTTTCCGAAGGGAATCGTGGTTTTTTCGTGAATGGACCTTCATCCCTTTGGCATCACTGAGGGCGGAAGTTCCCACACCGTACTAGTCTGAACATCGCTTATACAAATAGCTGCTCCTCATTTTCCATTTGTTTTTTTAATTCTATTTGTGAAGATAGAAGGAAGAAAAGACAATATACAACTACAGTGCATTTGTTTTTCTTACTACATAATGTACGTACCGTAGTGGTTTATTTTACGTCTTCCTTTCCCATTGATCATTAATTTCGTGCATCGTAGCAGTTTTTTATGTTAAATAAAATGGTTTTAAAAAAAAATACAGTAAATAAAAGTTCAATTTTTTGTTTAAGAAACAGTAATGTATAGTTAAGAAATGGTTTTTAACAGTTTGAGGTGGTGTTTACAAGTGTCTTTAATCGTATGGGTATGTTCATAAAAGTTTTTACACATACCCTTTTCCATAACGCAAAATTTCAACGTACGCAAAGGGTCTTGGAACGCATCCCTCGCGTATGTCGGGACTCGACTGTACAGTCAACTCTCGATACCTCGAAGTCCCATGGGCTAAAACGTTCAAGTTGTTGGTAGTTCAAATTATGGGGAATTTCCACAACAGTCTCAAAAGTGTGGTATCTGATGAAAACTTCGAGATAAAGGAATATTCGAGTTATTGAGATTTGACTGTAATGTGGAAAATTATTCATATATTTTTGAACGTTTTGTAAACAATTCTAATTTTTGTAACAAAACATATTTTTTTTTAATCCCGATACAAAATTGTTATGCCTCTTTAAGGATCTATTACGCATTTTATCCGTAGTATCCTGATTTTTGATCCTCCAGACATTTTTTTCGAAAATCGCTCTTGTTAATATTCTTGCATTTTCAACAATTGCTTATTTGTGTAATTTTTTTGTCAAATGTTGAATTTTGATAACTTTTCTACAATTTTATTCATTTCTTTTATTTAAAATATTAGGCAAAGGACAAAGTGTGCTAACTCAATGAAGGCTTGCACCCATGAATATTTTTGAGAACCAGTCAATTCAAGTAAATGTTTTTCTTTTGGACATTAAAGTATCACACTAGAGGTATTACTTTTAATATCTTTTCTGTTTATAAATGATTTTTTTTTTTCAAAGTAAATAAAATATTTGTGTAATGTCCTTACATAAAATTATTGATTTTCCAAACACAATTTTGTATTTTTTAGTTTCCAGCTGCATTTTCAGATGGATGAACATTTATAAATGGAGAAATGTTCCAATTCTTACACCTTCATTGGATACATACCTGGTATAAAATTTTCCCATTAGTTAGAACTATCTAACAACTCTTGTAAATGATTATTACACCATCAATTCTTAATGACATTTTAAAAATAGTAGCAAATAGCTTTTTTTTTCTGTAATGGAAATATACCTCCTGGGGTCTTGCGCCTTGCTGCAAAAAGGGGTAATGCGCTTATTGCATCATACCTCCAAAGTGGCATCCCCACTAGAGTGCTTTTGATCTTAGGTCATGTTCAGAAGCTGTTTTACGATGCTCCACAGGGCCGATCCTAGGGTGTCGGCCGCCCGTGTGCAAAGACCTAATGTGCCGCCCCTCAAGTGTAATTTGCACATTTTGACAAATCTTTAACGTCTATATAAATCTTTCTTTAAATTTCTATGCCAAGTTCGAATTTAAAAAGGGGACGGGGGGGGGGAAGAAGAATGATCTTATAAAAAAGAATTTTTTTTATAAAAAACTTCTTAAGTACAATTTATATCTTTGAATAAAGTAATAGATGCCAAAATTTACTAGTCCTAAAAACGCATTTTATGGTCTTTCTTCGGTGACATCAGACAAGGGACGGAGGAAGGGAAATCGTGGGGGAGATGTCAGGGGAGGAGGATTGCTCCAAGAAAATCGTCGAAATTGGCTTATGAAAAATATTTTTAGTTAATCTCTAGTTGTGTTCGGTTGCAAGGACAAAAGAGTCAAGTATATTCAAGGTGCATGGAGAAATTTTCGAAATTTACGTCAAATATCGCAGTTTTAGGAACTTTTTCGAGACTTTAGGTGAAAGTAATGTTGCAGTTCTTTCCTAAAATTCTTTCAAAATTGATATCAATTTGAAGCTATTTTTTAAGAGCGTAGCTTAGGAAGAATCAACGTTCTTCCCGAAAAATCTCCGAAACTGAAATTTTAAACCCGCAATTTTGGGTTACCTTTGTTGACGTTGCAAGACGGAGGGAGATTCAATCGTCTCCCATCGAAAGATTTTGAAATATAAGTTTAAAACGCAAATTTAGGTCGTCTTTGGTAATGGTAGGGGATCTGGCGGCTATCCTCCGGTAATTTCTCGGCACTATTTTTTTCAAAAACCCGTTTTTTTTGCAAGATTTGAAAACAGTAGGGGAAACGTGAAAATATTCCGAACCAAAATATTTTTAGGAACTGAAATCCATTATAGGCAATTTTTGGGAAGGGAGGGTTTTGGAGCTCTTAAGCGGATATTTCTAAAATCTCAATTTTATATTATCTTTGGTGACGTTAACAAAACTGGGAAGCTTCTACGGGTCTTTCGGATATTTTTTAACATTAATATCTGAAAAATATAACTATAGACTTTTGTCCACCTCACCTCGACGATTGATGGATATGCCCTAGCACCGTAAAAAGTTACATAAGCCTGGCAGTTCTCCTCCTGAATTCTTTAGAAAAATAAGTCCCAAAATCGTATTTTAAACATTGTTTGATAACGATGCGACGAAGAGCGGGAGGGGGTTCAGTGTGCCCTCACGAACTGTGTTTTTGAAACTGAAGTCAATTTCAGGGTAGTTTAGGCAGGACGCTGTAGCTCCACGGAACCGTCTAAAAACAAAATTTTCAGGTATAGTGATTGCGTTGGAGAAAAGGGGGATCCGAGGTCTTTTTCCAAAAGTTCTTGAAACTGATGTTTGAAAAACGCAATTTTAGTTTGTTTTTCAATACATAAGTGAGAGGGGGTGGAATTAGGAGCTTCTCTAAAGACGCTAATTGAGACTGTCTTTGGTAGTAATGTTTGCGAATGGATTTTGGGGTCCTCCACTGCAAAAATTTCAAAAAATGCCAAAGCAATTTTATATGACTTTTGATGATAGGAAGGGCTGTCGTCTGAAAACACGTTTTGGATTTTGGAGCCAACATTTTTAGGCTATGTTTGATTAAGTTAAGGTGGAAGAGGTTAATCAGAGATTTAATTGGGTTTTTAAGATCGATGGTTAAACCAGCGAAATTTTCTGAAAGTAAAGTCCTAGAAACGCAATTTTAAGACTTCTTTCGTTTCATCAAGGAGGTCATGGCATCCTTTTGGATCTTCGTTTTGGAGCTACATTTAAATTTGCTTCCCGGGGCAAGGACCCTGTCCTCCTACCTGATCTGAAACCGGGCAGTTCATTCAAGATTCTAATCGGAAAAATTGTCTTAAAGGGGGAAAAGTACAACATTTTAGTTTGTCATTCATATATGTTACTCTCAAGGGAGTCGCAATTTTCCACTTTCTCTCCACGCATCCTCGATTGTTAAACACAGAGTTTGTTACATAGTTTGTTGTTTGAAATGCTTGCGAGAGTATCTAATCAGTACAGCTTTTTTTAAATAATTTAAATAAAAATGTCTTTATTGTTTAGGTCTATAAAAGCTTGGGGGGTAAACATTAGTGGCCGCCCTCGGTGCTCCTTTAAAACGGCACCATTTCATGCTTCAGAAGAGGGCTTTTCCCCTTCCCTGTATCCATGCCTGATTACGGGTTCTGTCACAAACTTTGCAACCAAATGAAACATGTTGTTAAGAGTAGATATTAATGGACAATAAACCAACACAATGTTCCCTAACATTCTATTTTTCTTAAACTATGCCATGCTGTCGTGAAATCGACACATACTTCGACAATTGAACATTTAAAAATCAGCATATTTATTCTACTTATTTAACTTTATCTTGTGAGAAATTCTTGAGGAATTTTGCTTGATTATAAGAACTATATGATGCGGCCTGCGGCCGCCCCTTGCTTTGGCCGCCCTTGTGCGGCGCACACTCTGCACACCTGCTAGGATCGGCCCTGATGCTCCAGTCTGGATACCACTTTAAGGTAGTGTGGAAATTGATGCAGAACTTAATCTTTTTTAAAAAACCTTTCATACTCAAACGAGAAGGATTTGCATGCAACATATATTTCTAGGTTATCACAGTTGAAGTGGATAACATCCCATCAGATTCATTGGCATAGCGAAAAATTTTGCACACAAGAAGGCTGATTTTCATAAAAGCAATGGATTCTTTTTGAAAATAAAATTATTTTATTTGAATGTGTCATTGTTATTTTTTATACAAACTGTTGAACATTCAAAATTATTTTTAAGACTAATGAGTAATATGTTTTTAAGCACCAAGAAGTTTTCCTCCCAAACAATAGGCAGTCTGATTACTAGTAAGTAGTGAATAGTATGGATTGGAGGGTAATTTTTAGCAATTTACTAGTAAAGAAGCAAAGTTTACCAGGATAAAGTAAAATAAAAAATTACAACACACACATAATAATCTATATATACTCAACAGTAGCTTGATGTGTCCATGTGGTAAAACTATACTTTGTATAATCTATGATTTGCTGTAGTGAGAGATTTCATACTTAGAACATGCCACTATGTTGTTCTACATGGCGGAGTAAAATATTGAAAATCTATATACTTTTCAGTAAGTTACCGCCCTATAGGCAGAGTTAAGGCAGAAACACATCGCCAGCTCAGTTAATTCCAGCCGAGGACTGCAGTTTCGTGCTTATTAGCACTCATCAGCCCGGCATCGGAAGTGAGTGAGTTGGAGGTGGAAAACCTCTTAAAGAAGCCTAGAATGCCAAACAAACTGGTAGCTAATGTAGAATTAGCACTGACCAGATGAGTGACGGAACCATTGCTTTGGTCACTCGTCTGCTAGCTAGTTTCACAACTAGTGAAACAAAATGTGTAAACAATATTATATAGTGAATTTCCACATATCACATCTTTTTAAACTTTTGGTCAACTTATCAAGAAATTCATGTCTTACAACTGAAAACAATCAATATAAACTGATAAAATTCTCTATTAGAATCCTATAATATGCTATGAATCAAGTGAAAAATAATTGAATCCATTAAATACCAGCACTTAGTATTAGAGGGAAAAAAATCCCTAAATGGTATCATGAAAAGTTTTTTCAAAGAAATGTCGAGTTCAAAGCTATGCGGAATCTCACCAAAAGGCAAAGTTGTCAGATTTTGTCCACCCTGGGAAAAACTGCCCTATCCACCTTTTTTTTTCAGTACATTAAAATTTTCAAATCGAAAACGCCGAGCTTAATAACAATAAATAAATGTGTAATCTGTGTAAGTGATGAATCTATTGTAGCAGTTAAATTGTCAATTAATGCAATTAAAAATTAAATCATGATACAAAAAATCATGCATTTTGGGTCCAGTATCAAAAGTTATAAAATGAATTAAAAAGTTGGTGTTGAGAAAGAAAATATTATAGTGTGGCTCTGATAAATGCAAGCTTGACTTTGACTACTTCTTTTTGGGATCGTCAATGAAAAAGAGTACATGTACTATTTTTACATTTGATTGCCTTATGATTCATAAAAACTAATGTAATATTAGTTTTCAATAAACAGATTTCAATGAATATTTATTTTCCAATACTCATGCTATGAGAAAATAATCCTTTCTTTTTCTTGTAATAAGCAATAATATATGAGTTTTAAAATTAAGGTTGATGATATTATCATAAGATTTAAGAAAAATATAAAAGCAACAAAATGTAACACTGCAACATACAGAAAAATCTATTATGCCGTAGACATTTCGGAAGGTTAAGTCAGTATTGGATGGTGAAATTGTAGAATATAAGTAAGCTTGCCAGACGTCCTGGTTTGGCCATGACAGTCCCGGTTTTCAACCAAAATCTCAGTGTCCTGGCTGGTTTACTTCACGTCACGGAAAAAGACAAATTTGATTACAGATGACCGAAAAAGTTCAAAAACTCATTTCTGTACCTCAGAGCCAGACTGACACGAGTCTATAAATTGCGATTTTCTGCATTGTATGTATAATCCTAGTCCATATCGAGTCATGCAAACATAATTCTAAAAAAAAAAAAAAAAAACTAATTATTTACTAGTGTTAAAAGAGCACACCCCTTATCCTTTGCATGATCCAGACAAATGTTCCTTCTTTTTCCTATAAAGTAGCGATTGTGGACTGAAGTTAGTCTTGCTCTGAGGTAAAGTTGACCTGTAAAATTAATATTGGATTAGCTTGTGAGGAATTTTTACAGCGAGATTAAAAACAAAAAAAAATTTCCAAAACAGTCCTGGCCAATGCAAAGAATGCTAAATATTGTTCAAATTTTTATTCCTCATTCAAAGTTTTCCTTCCTACTAAAGTAACTTAAAAATATTAACGTGTAGGAAATAAAATATTTAAATGTATCTGATTGCGTCATGTATTATTTATTACCCCTGATTTATCCTTAAAATTAGCAACCATTTATTCATAGCATTGAGAATGAACCACCCTCAAAAACTCTAAAAATCAACCAGGGGTGGGCAATGTCATTCCTTTTAATGATCTGCTCATCAGAGGATCGTTCATTCAACTCGTTCATCTGAACTACTTCGTACATTTGAAAAAGTTGCAGATGATCTCTCTGCACAACATACTCACTTAGACTCGAAATATTTCATTAGATCAGTAACATTCTTTGAAGAAAAAATAACTAAAATTATTTTAAAGTAATAAAAAATGCCTATGAAAAATTGATCAAAATTTTGTATTCAGGTTTAGATGTATAAAGCAATTATAGTTTTTTTTGTAAGTCATTTTCCAGTTGCCGAAACGAAAAAAAGTAACAACAAATGTATCGGTAGCACAGCTGGAGTACCGAAGAACTTAATTTAAAAAAAAAGGTACTCACCTAAATGTTAGAGAACTTCAAAATTATTCCACAGTACCGATGAGAACAGAAAAAAAAGGCAACACTTTTTTACATGGGGAACTAATTAGACAATCTTTATTAAAAATCCCTGGATATTGAATGTAAAATAAGCGACTTGAAAATCGCCAAGCAAGTTAAAAATAAAGTAAAATCAATATAGAATGTAGTTGATAGGAATGTTATAGAAGATAAAATGATCACCAGAAAAGTGATAAAAAGTTAGAAATAACTTTGGTGACAGAAAGCGTGAGAAGGATTTTAGCAGGTGCGTGGGACAAGTGGAATGTCCAAACATTTTGTTAGTAGCCCAAACCAGTTACACAAAACATTACTAATGAATACTACATTGGAAAATAGCAAATTAACTGCAACGGTTAAAGAAAAATGATGAATAACGCAGAAAGTAAAAAGGTTCGAAAAGAAGATATTGTACGACATTGAGAAAAAGGAAATTTAAAATTGATTGCCCGTTGAAAATTGAAGATGAATGTATTTTTTAAAAAAATGCGATTTTATCACAAGTGCATCAATAAAATTTTCCAAATGTTCACCGTTCGAAGGAATGGTTGTTCATTTTTTAGTGAACGAACGGATCTGGTCATTTTAAGGATTCGTTCTCTTTGACTCGTTTGTTCATGAACGACAAATCTCTACCCTTTTGAATACTTGCTACGCTGAAAGGGAGGGGGTTACTTTATTGATTGCAATTTGAAGTTGTCTTTCAACGATACTCATGCTCGTTGATGAGAAAGAAATTTGAAAATCATCCACGAACATGGTACCTTTTACAGCGGGAGGCAATTGGTCAATCAAGTTATTGATTGCTATAATGAATAGAGTTACGCTTAGTACACTTCTCTGGGGTACTCCTTCTTCTTGAATGAAGGTATCCGACAGAACAGACTTGACGCAAACACGAAAAGAACGATGTTTCAGAAAATTGGAGAGAAAGATGGGTAAATTACCTCGCAACCCATATTCGTGCAGGGTTTTGAGGATCCCATACCTCCAGGTACGGTCGTATGCTTTTTCAATATCGAAAAATACGCTCACAAGATGTTTTCGTTTAAGAAATGCTTCTCTTACTGATGTTTCGAGAAGAATTAGATTGTCTATTGTGCAGCTGCCACGCCTAAATAAACTTTGATATGTGGATATGAGATGGTGTGACTCCAGAACGTGCATCAGTCTGGCGTTTACCATCCGTTCCATGAGTTTACATAGGCAACTAGTGAGAGCTATAGGTCTATAGCTCTCAGGTTTATCAGATTATTTTGTTTAAGGATAGGGATAACTGTTGCTTGACTCCAGGATTTTGGGAATCTATGTTCGGAATAAATTCTATTAAAAAGCTGCAGAATATTTTCTAATGAAGACCTGCTTAGATTTTTTAACATGCTATTGTGTATTTCGTCAGAGCCAGTTGATGTGTTTCTTGATTTTTGTAAAGCAATATTTAGTTCATGAAAGGTAAATTTTGTGTTGTATTGATGAATAATGTTTGAATTAAAATCAAGAACTCTTCGTTCTTTATGAGATTTAATAGCTAAAAACTTAGAACAGTAATTATTTGCGCTGGAGACTTCAGACAAGTGAGTCGCCAGGCAGTCAGCTGCCTCTTTGTGATCAGATAAATCTTGTGATCATTTTTCTCCAGAATTGGAGCACAATATATGCTATAGTTTCCAGCGATTTTTTTTATTTTACCCCATACAGTCTTGGACGGGGTGGACGTCGTGATTGTGCTGACATAGGCCTGCCACGAGTCCCGCTCTCTTTTCCGTCGAATCCTACGAGCTTCAGCAGGAGCTCGTTTAACTGTCACAAGATTTTGTGTGGTCGGGTATCGACGAAATGTGTTCCATGCTTTTTTTTTTTGTTTCTTCTGAGCTTCTTGGCAAGCAGAGTTCCACCATGGCTTAGGATATTTGATCCTGCCTTTGGAGGTTCTTGGTATAGCAGCGTTCGCTGCGTTTAAGATAATGTCGGTTACTCGCTTTACCGCTACATCAATATCAATGTCAGTCACGTCTTCCGATGTTATCTCAGCCAAATGGGTAAATGGTGCCCAATCAGCTCGATCAATTCGAAGACGCCCTTACTGATGCTGCTGATAGCTGCAGCGTCCAGTATATGTTATTTTGATTGGAAAGTGGCCACTAGTGTAGAGACCACCCTGCACATGGAAATCCCAAAGTGGCAGAAAGGAAGGTGAGGATATTGCAAGATCGATGGCATGGTAGGTTTGCGTAGGAAGGTGGAAATAGGTATTTTCACCGTCGTTAAGAACACATAGATCGTTGTCTTCAATAAAGTTTTGAATAATTACACCTCAGCTGTTAGAGTCTGAACTCCCCCAGAGAGGATTATGGCAATTAAAATCCCCCAAAATGACAAATGGGGGAGGAAGTTGATCAACCAATGTCTGCAACTCCACGCTTAGCAAGTCGTAAGAAGGTGGAATATATATAGAGCAAACTGTGAACAGCGAGTGAAGGTGAACGCGAGCAGCTACTACTTGCAGGGATGTGTTGGTATTGAGCTGGCTAGATGCATAATCATTGTTGATTAGCAATGCCACTCCTCCACAACGACGGTCGCCTGACAAGCAGTCCTTGCGGTATATGTCAAAACCTTTCAACCTCGGTCTATCAACAGGGGACAGAAATGTTTCTGGCACACAGAATATGGCCGGTTGGTGATATTCGACAAGATCTTTGATGTCCGTGAGATTATGCGAGTAACTCTGACAATTCCAAGAAAGAATGCTCAGGGCCATGAAGAGAAAAGGAAGGAGAAACGGCCAGAAGAAGAAAAAGTAACTCAAGAAGGAGGATGGTCCGTCCACCCTTCATCGTCGGATGGCGGAAGATCTTCAAAATCGACATCCTCGTCCTCCTCTTGGGGAGGAGGTTGTTGGAGTTTTTCGATTTGGGACTTCGTTAATTTTACTTTCTTACTAGAAAGTAAAAAGTCCTCTTTTTTAAAATTATAAAATTTTGGGGGCCTCTGTTTAGAAGCTACCCCAATTTTTGCGCGCGTTTGAATAAATTTCTTTTTTTCTACAGTTTTCTTTTGTTTTTGATCAGTTGGTTTGTTCGAAATTAATTTAGTTGAGTAACTTGTACTTGGGATTTGTGTACTTTGTACTTGAATTTCATTATTATTTTTTTGTGGAGGCTTAGGAGTATTGAGCTGTTCATTTTTTTGATTTAGGAGAGTTAGTTGATTTAGTGCTGGTTATTGTAATGATTTGAGGATCTGTTTGTGTACCGGTGGAATTGAATACTTTTCTTACTGCTGCAGCATATGAAAGTCCAGATAGAGGAGTACGAGACTGAACTATTTTTCGTGCGTCTGGGTATGATATATTCTGAGTAGTTTGGATAACCTGTATTTCTTTTTCGGAGAGCCATTTAGGGCATTTTCTATAGTAGGACGGGTGATCTCCTTTGCAGTTCACACATTTGAATTCCTTTGAGCATTCATTGCTATCGTGGCCTGCCTCAGCACATCTGGCATAAGTTTCTGTGCCACGGCACGACAGCTTGGAATGCCCAAAGCGCTGGCACTTAAAGCACCGTAGCGGGTTAGGAATGTATGGTCTAACAGGGCATGAGAGATATCCAGCTTTGATACGTGAAGGGAGGATAGGCGTACTAAATGTCAGAATGACATGTTTCGTATTCTGCATTACGCCATTGCGTTTAATAGTGATCCTTTTACTCCACTTACGTGTTGGTTTTTCATTTCATCTAGGATTTCCTTCTCTGGTGTGAATAGAAGGTCTGGCTCTGAAATTACTCCCCGAGAAAAGTTTAATGTAGATGGGCTGTAACTGTGCAAAGATAAGGACCTAATTGTTTAATAGCTAGTATGAGTTGAACTTGTTTATTATCTTTTATTTCTACCAAAAGCTCGCCTGTTCGTGGTTTTTTTTACTGATTTAAATTCGCCGATTAGATTTACAAGAGCTTTGTTGATTAGAAAAGGAGATACAGCAGTAAATGTAAGGTTTTCATTTCTTTTGATAACGAAAAATTTTGCGGAGGTATACGATTCATTCTGACGCTCCCCACAAGGGGGAGAAGTGTTCTTTGAGTTTTCATCCATAAACGAACCAGAGAACTAGGGGGAAAAGATGGGGTCTAGCCCTTGTGTAGCCCCCCACACAGAGGTAAGGCTGCGTACGACAGGGTTCGCCTGCTATCCCTGAAGTCTCCCGTTTGAGGCACCGACTGCCCCCGGTACCACGCAGCCATCGGCACGGTTGACACGCCTTGGCTTAGGGGTTTTCGTCCGCATTTGGTAAGTGTGATGAGGGAAGGAAGGGAGAAAAATCCCCTCCCGCCGATATTCTATTTGAGCAACTGGGGGTTCACTACTCCTCCCAAGAGCTCGCCCAGAACTCACCACACCGCAAGCCCCCCCCCCCCTCCACGACAAGGTAAACGGACACGGGGAGGCTCGAAGTTGAATAACTTTGAAATTGGGAACACATCCGAGTCGTTCTTCGAAAAGTGGTGAAAATTTATCCATGAGTGCATTGATAGGATTAACCTGGTAAACAGGTGATCTTTGAATTGAATTATTCGATGTATCTGCGTCTATTTGTTGAAGATCAATTCCTAATCCTCGAATCCACTGACGACCAAGAGGAGCCGCACATCCTGCCGGAACGATGTGAAGTTCTCCAAAAATTTTCTTGCCTCGGAATGCAACATTTACATGTACTTTTCCTTTAGATTGAATGATATCCCCAGAATATGTGCGAAATGCAATATTAGAATTTTCTAAGGGTAAATTTAAATTTAGGCGATTCAAATCAGTCTCTGACAATAGTGAAAATTTGGCTTCGGAATCGACTTTAAAATTTTGTAACTTCCCGTTGAGATGAACAAGAACTATGTACTTGTCAGTATCCTGAGAAACTTCGAATAAGTCAATGACTTTAAATTGTGTCGAAGAGCAGTCTATAGAATTAATCCCGTATGTCATTTCTTGATTGTATGCTTCAGGCGTAACAGTGTTTAGAGAATTCATGGAACTGGAATTACCTGGCTGGCGTGGCATCTTTAGTAGAGTTGTAATACAGACTTTGCTGACGTGTCCTATTTTTTTACAGGATCCGCATTTCAATTTCAGTTTATTGATTTTACATTCTTTCACTTTATGGTTATTCCTGCGACATTTTATGCAAAGATTTTCTATGCCTAGAGCTTTATAATCCGGTTTTTGCCTTTGATAATTAGATAAAGAACTGGAACGATTTTTTTGACGTGGACGTGTAGAAGAACTGGAAATTTTATTAGTATCAAATGGCATTTGACGTGAAGAATATTTTGTGGTAAGTTCTTTAATTTCGATTTTTGAAGCTTCGAGAGCAATTGCTTTTGACAGAATATCATCGAAGGTTGTTTTATCCGACTGTAATATTTGTTCACGCAACCAATCGTCACGTAGGCTACGAATGAATTGTACGCGTAGGAACACATCTGCAATTTGGACAGATTTTTCACATTCACATTTTACTGAGAATTCACAGTCGGCTACATCGCGCTGTAAAGCGGCGACAAATTCTGCAATCGATTGACGATCTTCTTGGTAAATATTTAGAAAATAATGCTGCGAAACAACAACATTCCTTTTTGGTATCAACATTTGTTTAAATGCTTTGACTAAATTCTCGTATTCTAGCTGTTTGACAGGCTTTTCCGGTCCAAGGAAAGCTGCTAAGTTTTTGTAGTGTGTCGAACCTATGGACACGCATGAAAGTTGAGAGATTTTTTCATCGTCAGTAACGCCTTTCATAGTGCAGTAATTATTAAAACGTTCTAAATAGCATGAAAATTTTTCGCGTTTGGAATCAAAATTCTCGAACGGAGATACATTGACTAAATTTATTGAAGTTTCATTCGAATGTTCTTTCGACAAGTGCTTTTCGATTTGTGCTAACATTGCCTGTTGCTGTTGGGTAAATGCAGCCATGAACATATTGAACTGTTCAGCATCCATATTTTTAAAATAATGTCACAGTTTGAAAAGAAAAAACAAATAATAGTACCTGGAGAATCTTCAATGTTGAAACGAATTGACGGCTGTTTTCGATTTCGCCGAATCGTAAACTTTTACCTTTCTTCGGTCATTTCTTCCTTATTTTCCTCCATCGTCGCCAACTAACTGTGGTGACCGTCATATAATTGAAGAGGCAATGTTACTGGATAGCACAAATATAATAGAAACACTTAATTTACTTTATTCGAATAAACACGTATTTACAGTATTAAATATGGCACTGCTCTGCGTTCCGGAAGCACAAGATAGAAGTTGTAGTACATAGAGAACGCGCGACACTAGCGTTCATTATTGAAAGTGAAACCATAATTAAAAATACTATTCAAATAGTTGTGTTATTTTTTCCTTGTTTTAAACTATATTAGACACCGTAGTTTTAGAAATTCCATATCTGCCAGCTAATTTTCTCTGGCTTTCTCCTTTTTCAATTCATTTTAATATTTCATACTTTTTATTAATTTCAAGTTCAACTAACTTTCTTTTTGAAGCCTTTTTATGTAACACTTATACAGGCCCGCGCCAAACCTGATCGGCGCCGTCGTGCGAATGTTTTTTGAGCTCCTTTATGCAGTCGCATTCGGGAAAAAAATGTAATTAACACCCAGAGTGAGGTTTTATAGACAAATATAAAATGTGGAAAAATACTTTCGGCATTTAATTTATTAAATATCAATGCGTAATTATTTAATTTTTGAATACAGTGTACGTTTTTTCTTTCTGTTTCGAAGTTATTTTGAGTTCAATAGCTCCTCTGATTTGCTAATGCGTTTTGGAAAAAAGAAATCTTTTGAATATCAAAGTTAAACGCCTCCCAAAAATATCTCTCTAATCTCTATCTGATTGATACTTAATCAAAGTATGACAAGCGAATATACTGTTTTTATTTCTATACTGAAGTATAATAATGTAGAGAATGGTCCACCATAAAATCTGAAACTAATAATTCTAGAATACAGAATCGGTAAAAGGGGGGCTTTTTTAAAAAATTACACGAATAGTTAAAGAAAAGGAGAGGGGGGAGGGGAATCGAGTAATTATGGTCATGTCCAGTGCCGGATGAACGTCGATTTACACCCTAGACGAAACTTCGTGATTACGACCCACCTTACATTTCTGAACTAAATATCGTATTCCCCCCTCACAACGTTTACAGTGGCGCCGACTCCATGGGGCCTGAGGGGGCCCGAGCCCCCTCAAAAATATATTTTTTTCCTTAGGGCGCTCTGCCCCCTCAATAAATCAAGAAAAGTATTAGTTATATTATGCTTTCTAAACTCATAAATTTATCCTTTATTTTTCTTGCTTGAAGATAGTTTACCTTGTAAAATACATTCAGTAATGAGTTAAAACAAATAATTATTACGGTAGTAAGCAGGTTAACTGAAAACGAGTAGTGTGAATAATGATGGTGTTACAGTGCTGCAAGCACACTTAGAATTTGTCACAGTGCGCGAACTTACGGGTCAAATCTGTTGCCGGTGGGCAGCGCTGCGGCGAGCTCATCTAAGTGTTGCTGATCTGGAAAAAATATATGAGGGTTTGATTTGTATATTAAATGGGATGCGTGATAGTTTTGAATACTTTTGGGAATTGTGTTTAAAAGAAAAATCGTTACAAAATGATGATCCTTCGCTTCCTCGGAATCGACGTATACCAAAGTATGAAAACAACGAAGCCAGTTCACCGCACGCTTTCAAAATCCCAAAGGCAATTTACATTGAGGTTTGTGAAATGGTGCAATCTTGCATTATTGGGCTGTTTGCATCAACTGGACTTACACAGATCATTGCAGTTGAAAAAAGTGCTTTGCTTTTATTTAACAGAGGTGAAACAAATTTTAAAAAATCGATTTTTCAAAAATAACCTAGACATTGAGAGACTGCGTTTACACTTGAATATGTTAGCCGGTATAACTAATGAAAAAACAAATGGTCTTAAAAAAAACATGAGTAAATTAAATTACCTTTTTACGAAAATACTGTGTGTGTTTGTATTTATTTTTTCCTTTTTTCAAAGCCAAAAAATACGTGTCAGGCTTGTCGAGTTTTTGGGGTTCTAATGTTGATTTCATGACTTTACAATGCTTAAAAAAAAAACTTAAAAACTCACTATTTTTCATCTCAAATTTAGAAAATTTCCCCGGTCCCCCCCCCCCTTTCTTTAAAAAAAAGTCGGCGTCTCTGGGAGTGCCTTTCCATTCAAGTCAAGTGTCCTTCCTACCTTTTATAATACCAATGCTTAGCTACGGCACTGCACGGCTCCCCATAAAATAGAACAAAAAAAAATCTCTTACTAAGACAAGTGATATGATTTAAAAGTTGAACCAGAAAATTTGTAAACCAATTTTTAGATTCTTTTACTTCGAAAACGCCGTGTCACATACTGTTATTTGTTAGAAGTATACACACTAGAAAATATGGCATTTTCAAGGTTCAAAAATCTGACCTTTATTTGGGGTGGGGGAACTTCGAGGGATTACATAACACCCTAAACCCCCGGTGATGTCCAGCCCCCCCAATATTTTTTGCAAGTCGGCGCCCCTGAACGTTTAACAACGTTTCCGTGGGATACGGAACTCGACCGGTAATTTTTCGAAACTGAAGTCAAACAAATGCATTTGTAGGTCATCTTTGATTATGGTAAAGAGAAAGATGAGTTCAGGGATTCTCGCCCCACCCCCTTAAACATTTAAGTCTTAAAGACGAAAATGTTGACGATCTTTAATGATTTTGGGGGAGGGCGTTAGTCGCAGTAGCCCTCTGCCGCAAATTTCTCGACATTTGAAGCCTAAAACGCAATTTCAGAGTATCATTTTTTGTTGGGGGGGGGGGGGGGATCGTTGACTCTAGCGCAGAAATTTTTCAGAATCGAAGACTAAAAAACTGTAGGACACCTTTTATCACGCTATGGAAATGGATGGGTTTAATCATTCCTCTCTAAAAAATTTCCTAAATTGAACATGTAAATATGCAATAGGAAGCCATCTTTGATGACATCAGGAGAAGAGATTAGATTCGGTAACTCTCTTACGTAAATGTAATCAAGAGAAAGTAATAAAAACAAAATTTTAGATGCCTATAATAATCTTGGAGGAGGGCAGAATTGCGGTTTTTGGGAAGAATTTCAAAATTGAATTTCTAAAAACGAAACGAGATATTGAGATGGGGGAGGGCTGAAGTCAAGGTCACCCTGTGAACTCACAAGTAAACAATATACAAATGTTCTTACCGTATTTTTTTTTCTTTTTTTTTATGTATGATAACATGAAGCAGTTGAATTATCACGAACAATAGTTTGAAATCACAAAAAGACATATTGCACAAAGTCGAATACAACAAATTCACCTCAAGAACCGAAATGGGGAACAGCAAGTTCAAGAAATTCGCCTCGTAATCTCAACTATATGTACAATCGAAATAGCATTTACGGCTCCACATTAGGAAGAAAAATGCTAATGCATGCATTAAAGTAGCATCACGTACTTTCAGTGTAACAAACTTTTGCGCTTTTGAATTGTATGTTTAGACACATCAAGGCAATATTTTTTTCTTTTAGATAGACAGCGAGACCGATTGCTTGTTTTAAATCAGCAGTACAATTTCATCACCACCATTAGATATAATGAAAAGGTAAATTTAATTTTTTTGTTTGTAGATTTTCCCCCATTTGGAGCATTTTGAATTGGTAGAGCTTAAGCGCCTTTTTGACTCTGGCGCCGTCGTGCTTCGCACGACCTTGCACATAGGGACGGCGCGGTCCTGCACTATAGCACAAAGAGCAACAAGCTCGACTCTCTCAGTTCATAAAGGCAAAATTAAAATGTCCTGTATCTTAATCCCTTGCACTTGAAATAAGCCAGAAGGGCTCTTTAGCAAGCCCATATCTGCGTACCCGCAGTGCTGGGGGCTCACTTTCTCAAGGGACTAGCGGCCCTAGAAATTGAAGAAAAAAAAACTAGCATGAAGACTTATTAACTTTACAAATAGACACTGCTGGCCACTAGGGAGATGCCCTACTCATTTTGTTGCAGAGGACCCAAAATGTACAGATCCGGGCCCTTAGCATAATTCTAGTATTGCCACAACCTATTGCAACTGAAAGAAAACACTTCGTACTGTTATTGAACAGAGTACAAAAAGCTATCTCAAATAGAACAACAAATGAAAAACGAGTTTGGAGAATAAAGAGCAGCATAAGCTTTATGCTGCTGGTTTAGTTAGTAAAATGCTAGTCCGTCATCAAAGCATTAAAACCATTCTTAGAAAGCTATCAAATAATAATAATACAATAATAATAAATTAATAAATAATAAAATAAAATAATTTACTGAAGAAAGTTTTAAAAAATAAACCAAGTGGTAAACTTAAAAAGGGTTTTACAATACTCCAAACCAAATTTGGCGTACATTAGTGGTCAAGATAGACAAGTGGTCAAGTTACAGAGGTTTTCCTTCATTATATAAGATAGGACTAATTCCTATCCTGACAAAAGGGGTCAACATAGACAGGTGGTCAACTTACAAGGGTGGTCAACTTTACAGGTTTTACTGTACTTAATTTTAATTTAAAGCCTAATACTGTACCAATTTTATCCACTTATTGTTACACACATTTTTTATGTTTTTTTTACAAGAGTAATTAATTTTTGAAGGGAGATAATAAACTAAAATTATTAATGTACTTTTCAAAGACAGCAAAACATTTTTCTTTTTTTTTTTTCCTTTTTTTGGTATAAAATTTAGGATTTGGAAGAAAAAAAAACTTTGGCACAGTTTGAACTTGAAGAAAAAAAAAAGAAGAGAGAGAATGGTTTGTTCCGGTATTCAGAACCTGCCCTGAGTACAATTCGTATGCTTGTCCAAGATATGAGGATGTGCATGGCCCTCCTGAACTTAATGAACTTAATTCATTTCTTTTTTAAACTCATCTAAATCTACGTTAAAACCAAGGGACCGAGGAGGAGACCGCAATCCCCCCCCCTCCCCAAGTGTATATCCCATAATTTTTACTTTAGTTCTTAGAACCTGACAAATGAATTTCATTCACTAGATAACATTTTGAGAGATACCTTTGAAAATCAGTTTTCTCACTGAGACAAATGGCGACTTTTTCGGGCGAAACTCTTTTTTTTTTTTTTTTGGAGAGTAACTCGGTCTTATCCGTTATTTCCGATCAGTTCTCACTGTGTCATGATCTGTGATGTATTCATTCTGAACGGATATATTACGTTTGGTTTACATGAAATTTTTCATTAGTTTGAATACGTACAATGCAATTTTAAGAAAAGACTTTAAAAAAAAAAAGAGTTTTCTCTAAAGGGTAAATAGTACCGCTCATGGCCATACGAGGCAGTGAGAAGCAAAGGGATGCAAGAGGCAAAATTAAAAATTTGGAGATAACCAGTACAAATGGTAGGTGGACCCCCTGCTCTGCCTTGGGGCAAGAGATAGTACTAGCAGCCCTGGTAGGTGCCGCTGTACAGCATGATTTAGAAAAAAATTCAATGAAAGCCTACCTAAGATGTAATCTTTATACGAGTTTTACTCAAAACTTGAAAATGTCTACTTACACCCCTTTACTTCTCACTGTCTCAAATGTATTACGTTTTGTTTTAAATAAGATTTTTATTCACTTTTACATGAACGAAATACTCTTAAATGCGGATTTTCAAAGAAGCCACACAGTTTTCACAGTGGTTTTTTACTGCGTAGAGCAATTTAAGCTTGCAAATATTTTTGAGAAAGTTAGATCCTTGAAATATCATCTGTAAATTATGGGCGTTTGCTATGCTTGGTTTAAATCAATCTACCCACTAGTTTGCTTGAAATGAAAGGTTAAATAAAGATTTCAGAAAGAAAAAATAAATAAATAAATAAATAAAAAAATCTTGGTATTTCAGCGGGGGGGGGGGGGGGAGAGAAAGTAAGAGGGTGCTGGAGGAACCTTTTTTTTTTTTGAAAAAACACACTAGAAACTTTTTAGTTTTGGAAAACTACAGCCAAACTTTTTTGGATGGGGCCGGCATGAATTTTTTTTTCCACATTAAAAGTTAGGGCCAGTCCGCCCCTGCCACGACCTACCAAAGCATTCGCATTACGAGTATCAATACTTTCAGGCCACGTTTCCGGATCATCACCACATTTTTCACGTACCGTGGATGGACCGCCGAAAGATGCCGAACCTCAGGGAAATTCTTTCAGACGCATACATCTATTCAACCCATCAAGCTTATCCGGGCCGTATTTTATCACGGAAGACATGAAAAAGAATTCTAGAAATTGTGAAACACATTTTATCTCATCCCCAGCTGGCGCCCGAACTCCAATGAGCTGGGATAATCAGCACATAAGTCTTCCCCCCGACCTTCTGGAAGGGAAGATTTTCGGGAAAATGTCCTGGAAAGTCGCATTAAATTCGAACCTTACGTATCACATACGTCCATCATTTCAAAATTTTCCTGGAGAGTTAAAAAGATACATATTTGTCAACGCATATTGCAGTAGACGGTCAAAATTCGAAATACCAAAAATCCGAAGGCACTCCCGCGAAGATTTTATAAATTGCTCAACTTTTGCTAGCGAACAGATGCAATTCGTGAAATAATTTAATTTCCTCACAGTGCATACAGGGGCGGACTGGGTCCTCAAGAGGGCGCCATCCTTGACTCCCAAAGCACGCAAATTAGAAATAAATAAATAAATCAACAAAGACACACAGATTCAAGGGCTCAAAAAAAAAAAAAAAAAAAAAAAAAAAAAAAAAAAAAAAACGAGGGCGCAGAGTTTAAAAAGTGCTAAAAAAACCGAGGGAGAAAAAAAAAAAAGAGTAGATATTGAGGTAGGTGGTGGCGCCCGCCCCGCAATGGGTTAAAAGACCAGTCGGCCCTTAAGTTAGCTCCACACACACTCACACGGAAAAGGAAGCTGGTTTTACTCGTAAAACAAAAATACTCCAGTGGCTAATAAACATTGGCCTCATTTTAATGCTGTCAAACTCACGCTAACAACAACAGTGTGAGTAGAATGGAAAAGTACCGAATATTTTCGCGTTTTAATTGTTAAGAATATCAGATTTTAATTATAACACAATTGTACTCATCACTTTTGTTTTGCATCAAAAAATTAAATATAATGTGCTAGCATTTTGAAAACTATTTAAGATTAAGAAAAATATTTGATAAAAATTAAAAAGGAAAACTAAATTTTAATGCACAGTAGAAACTCAGTTTATGTCCCCTTATCACCTCTTGGCACCCCCCTTCCCCCATCTTCGAATTGTCCTGATCATATGTTAAAAATTACCTTGTTTTTACGGGAAGAAGATATCGGACTTTAGAAAGACCAAGCTATTTAACTTCACACCCCAATCCCGCACGTCACTAACTTTTTATTGAGCACTGGCCACAGGTGCTGCTAAGAGTGAAGTTAAAAGAGCCCTCTTTCTCTCTATTATTAAATTTTCACGCAATAAATGGTCTCCTATTGGGGAGGGGGGGTCGTTTTGAGCAAACAAAATCTTTTGGAAAGTCAAAACTGATTTTTTTTAAAACTTCCCCCTTGATTTAGCATGTTTAAACTGACTTTGGCGCCCCTTTAGCGCCCCTCAGGCGTGCGGCGCACGCCTTGCACGCCCGCTTACGACGAGCCTGGATCTGAGTGTGCTTCTCTTACGTTGTTGATATTTTGATTTATTGGTTTTCTCAATGAACAATGGTTGAACAATGTTGAAGATTTTGGTTAGTTTATCTAGTTTTTTAACGATAAAGATAAAAATATCGTGAGAAAATCTAAAAAATACTACCATTTAATGATGTAAGAAATACATTTTATCTCAGGAAAGAATATAATCCTTTTCATTTAATTTGTAATTTCATCTTCATCTGTCTCAGTTTTTAGTTTTATGAAAAAAAAAGGGGGAGGGATGGGTGTGGGAGGATATTGAGTCACTGCTCTTGTGCTCTGTGGGGCTCGTGAGGATTTGAGGGACAAGGGTCAGGCAGGTACCACGGTACTTGGAAATTTCTCACAGTCACACCACCATGCTCAATTTTTAGAATGAAGCTAAACTAATCATTCCATGCCCATTAAGCACATGTCACGATAATAAAAACAGCAGCTCTAAAGCATTTGGCTTATTTGTCATTTAAATTTTTAACAACGAGCATACATTTCAAGCACAGGGATGTTTTTAATACCGTCAACCTCTGTGAGTCCGGGCCCCTATGCATTTGCCTCCTCTGCCCCCTTGTCGTCGGCCCTGCCAATGAATGATGAAGTAAAAATATTTACGAAAAATGCCATGTTATTTAAAAAGAAAAATAGTGTTTAATAACAAATAATTTTATTAAAATGAAATGTAAACTGAGTAAGCAAACATTTAAGCAGTAAGTGACGCCCCTAAACCAGTGCAAAAGAATTTACCATAGCTATTCAATAAACAAAAATTAAACTTACTTTTCTAAAAGGAACCTAAAAAAATGTATTTAAAAAAATTATGAACAAATCGCAGTAACAATGATTGCTTCTGAATTTATTGCTTTATTGACAAATAATTAAATGGATTAATAATAACCTACCATAAATAACAAGCACATATTATATGCATAACACTTTTTTCTTGAAAGAAGGTTACTTTCGGTATTTTTTTTCCTTGCAGTGGTTTGCTTTCTGATTGGAATTAAATGGGGAAATTTACTTTTGTTTTGTTGCAAAATAAGCTTCGAATTATCCGGCATGCCGGAAAATTCGAATTTCCTGGCATGCTGGTCAACCTTGCTTTTTTTCTGCATGCCGGATAATGCGGGGTAATACGGTAACTATACAACCTTTGCACACTCAGGCCCCCCCCCCTCCCATTTCCTGGAAAAAATTGAAATGACACGTTTGGCTACCACCAACTACTCGCAATCAGTAGTCATTGGCCCCGGGAACTGTAAGCGGTTCCATTTCGATTGTTTCACGCTCCGAGCTTGTGTCGCTCCTTAACTGTACTAAATGATTATAGTCTAATAGGTGTGAGTTCATTTGTATGCTAATGATAATAATATATTCAGAGCTCTAAAAAAATTTTTTTTGGCCTTGTTAATCTTGCCAGAATGAACTGATAATTGATAACAATTTGCAGATTGCACCAAAATCTCCATTGTATTAAAATGTTCCTTACTAGGGGCTAATGGACCTATTGACCATGGGCCTGTGCACCTTTATTTAAAAAAAATTAAATGTTCAAAGTGTATAGAGCAGCCCTACTCAAAGGAGTTTACAGCAAATATTGTATAATTGACTTTGAATTCATAGCACCTGTGATAGTTAAGTTAGAGGGGGGAGGGGAGCCAAAGTGAGTGCCCTTGGCTAGTGCATTCTTGCACCCTTTGAACTTGTTTGCTTCCGTTTTTTTCCCTTATATTCATGGAGTGTGAAGCAATCCAGAAAACTTGCAGAAGGGGTTGCTATTCACTTTGTATTGTAATTAACTCTGAATTTGGAGCACTTCAAAAGTGATTGGTAGTTGGGGGAAAGGGGGGGGGAGGCTCTTGAGCCAAAGTAAGCACCCTACAACTTGTGAACCACCCATGTTTTCTTTTTTTTGGTTCAAAGCAATCCATATAAGTTTGCAGAAGGAGCTTGCAGTCAATTATTCTTGCATTATAATTAATTTTGAATTCATGGCACTGTGGAAGTGGGAGGAAAATTGGGGAAGGGCCAGATCTGAAGCCTAAGTGAGAGTAAGATATGGCACGCTTCTCCATGACATTCAATCGTCTTCTCAACTTCATACTTTGTGCAGAATAAGGAGCTGAATAAGATTCAGAGCAAAGGGTTGTGAGAGCCCATGGTGCGCCTACCAATCCTTACGCCCTTATGAATGAAGAACCTTTCAACAGAAGACATTTTGACAAAACTTTATTCTTTTCAAAGTCAAAGAGCTAGAGTCATTTTCCCTCCAATTCCTCAGTCCTGGTTACCACCTGCTTTCTCGACACTAGCTGGCTTATTAGTAATGCCAGGTTAAATCAATTAAATTATCTGTCTTATTGGTAAACTTGCTGCTCGTAAGTGTATTTCATTTAATGATAGTTGCTTCGAAATAAAAAAATTTGCAATTGCTAATTAACAGCGAAATGAGCATCAAACAGATCAAAGTGATATGGCATCAAGAAAAATTGAGAAAACTACAAGACTGGCACGCATACTTTTCAAGATTCAAGACAGGAATTTAACATTTTGTTTGATTTCTGCTCCCAATTTGAAAGTTAATGATGATTATGAGCAAGATTTGAAGAAAAACATTTTTTTTTACACATTTATCAATTATGCACTGTATGACATCCAAAGACTGCAATTTCATCCTTGTTATGGACTCATCAGTCTGGAATGATCAATCACCAAGCTGAAGCCAGACGTCATCTCATTGAAGCTAAGAGTGCCAACAAACCCTTAACTAAACTTAATTGAGCAAATCACAAGGGTTCACAGCAGTGATGTGTTTCAACTAAACAATCGAAGGCAATGCATGGGTATAAAGCAGAAAGTTACCGCTCTTAAGACTGAGCTAGGGCAGAACTACGTGCAATATACTGACATCCCAGTCATGATGTCCAAAGACTGCAATTTCATCCTTGTTATGGGCTCATCAATCTGAAATAGTTAAGAACCGAGCTCGAGGCAGATAAGAGACGCATTCAGCTTCAATGAGATGATTTCTGCTTCCTTAGCCCTGGCTAAAAGGTGGTAAACTGCTTTATACCCATGCTCTGCTTTCAATTGACGAGTTGAAAACTGCGGCATTGCTGGGGACTCTCGCTGGTGCGTTAAATTTAATTTAGCTACCAGTCTGTTGGCACTCTAAGCATCAACGAGATGATATCTGCCTCCAGCTTAGTTATTGACTGTTCCAGGCTGATGAGTCCATAACAATGACGAAACTGCAGTCTCTGGATGTCATAACCAGGCTGTCGGTATATTGCATGTCTACCTTGCCCTTGGATAACTTACTGCTGAATATGATTGTTCCATACATGTTTTTCCACAACAATGTAATTGTCTTTAAAAGGTGTGCTGTAACTAAAGTCACTGAAATAAAGTACTTTTTGAATACTTTCTGTACATTAAAAACTTTTCAAAAACTAATTAAAAAGTATAGCAAAAATCAAATCTTCTTAAGATTCTTATTTTGCTTCATTAGTTTTTTAAAATGAAAATGTGGACTCTTTAACCACTTTAATTTGGTTTTAAAAAAGTGGTTCATTATCTACATAGTTTAAAATTAATATGAAGTGCTGATGTTCAATATTTTTCACGGATCATTCTTTTTGGAACACCCTGCATTATGATTAATTAATTTTGTTTATTTAAGGGTCTATTCAGGGGGCTTGTCATTGCTCCCCTCCAGCTTTTGGAAACAACGTATTTTGAATTTTTTCTCTATAAAATGCAATGGTATGTGCCAGCCCTCATGGAGGAACCTTTCCTTTCTAAATTCTCACTGAGGGTTCAGTTAAGGGTCATATCTAAAGGGTGTATTTTTAGTGTTTAAACCCACTCAGAAATTTTTCTAATACCATTCCAAAACTTGCTTTATTACATTTCTTCTTTTTTGCGGAAAAATTAAACTACAGTAAACTCTCTATTATCCGCTAGTCATTTAACAAACAGGAACATGTGTTTTTTGCAGTAAGAAGCAGAAACAACAATGACTGTTTTTTGTCTAAAAATTGTAAATAAACTCATTTATTTTTGTTTCATTTATTTATTTTACTGTCCGGCCATCACGAGAAACACCACTGCCGAAATGTCTGCGCCTGTCTACTGCTATAGCAACGAGGGGAGCTTATGTTAAGGGAAGCTTAATGTTGGGGAAAACCTGTATGACTGCATAAAGGCAAGCAGACGAGAGGCAAAATGGCCCCAGAAAGCCTTCCTGCTAACCCTTGGAAAATGAACTAAGTCCGTTTCTACGGCAGTAGATGAGCTCAGACTTGACAGTGGGAGCTTTTCTCGTGAAAGACAGACAATACTTTCTTTATAGTACATACGCTTGTTCTTTATTTATGTAAGTTCCGTAATGCAAAAATACAAAACTTTTTTACTTTACTGTTTAAATTTTCAGTTTGAAGAAAGTATTAACACATCAATGCAACTATATTTTTGTGGGAGAACAATTTTTACCTTGTTGTCCCTCATTTTAGCCTTCTTGGGGTTTATCCGTGATTTTTATTATCCGCGGCACTTGTGACACCCAACCCGCTGATAATCGGAAGTTTACTGTATTATATATAAACGCTGTATTATTTTGAAGAATCCTACCACCTCGGTGCTTTAACTGCAGTATTTATTTTTATTGTAGTTATTGGGAACATCATTTGTTTCAAAACAATACAGAGTTCCCTACAAATGTTAAATACCTATCACATACAAAACATCCTTTTTTTTTTGAATTTGAAAGTACCAAACTTTTGTAAAACATTTTAAAGGTGTCAAAAAATATTAATTTAATAGGTGCGTATATTTGAATGTGCATGCATGAGTTACACGCATCTATTCTTTTGATTTTGCTGGGGTGTAGTACCAATTGGATTTTTTTTTCAAAATATAATTAATGTCATTTTTTACATTTGCTCATGAGGAGGAGCACTTAAAGGGCAACTTTCTCAATTAAATTAACTATCATTAAAATATATGAATGATATAGAATTTTATTCACTATTTAGATTTCACTAGATATACATTTGATAAAACTTTTCCCAAAACAAAGGTCAAATTAGAACACACAGGGCCGGATTTAGAAGTGTGGAGGCCTCGGAGCAACGAAGGAGTGGAGGCCCTTCTAGTCAAGGTTCAAAAATATATTTTCGAAAATATCCGATACTTTGATACATATCCGAATATTTAGATATATATGTATATATCCGATATTTTCGATTTAAAAAAATTCCATTCAAGTCATTTCGTCAAATAATTTTTAAATTTTTGAGCTCAAGAATCGAAAAGTTGTAAGGATGACAGGCAAAGTTAACCATTTTCGTTTTTCTTTTACTTACTTTATTTCTCTTGAACTCATAGGTACAAATTACAAATTAAATGGAAAAAAAAAATATATTGCCACTGAAATGCTCGATCAAATAAAAAATTGATAGTAAATGGATACTTGTAATCAGGGCTTTCTGATATATTGATAATAATATTATTTTTGTACAAGCATTCTTTGTAGGAATACAAAAAAAAAAAAAAAAAAGGCGGGGCAGGCGGGGCTACTGCCCCGGGGAAGTAGCCCTGCTTGCCTTCCCTTAAATCCGGCTTTGAGAACACACTTTTGCAAAAGAAATGACTTTTTTATAGAGAGTGTGCAAAAGGGAAGTGTTCTTGATGTGGTATTACTCTGTGTTACATCCATGGCGGTTTCAACTTAACCAAAGACCATTAACTTTCCCTTTTTAATGAACTCCCAAAGGAGAAGTATCTGAAAATTTTTAATGTTTTTGCATTTTTGTCGCCTGCTATAGGTTTAGCTTTAATTTACAAGCTTGCTTATTTGTTTCATGCTGAAAAAAAGTGCAAAAAACCGTCTTATTCCAACATTTCCCTATTGTTAGTATTGAATATAAAACAAGTTGCTTCAAATGTCTCGAAAACTACTTTCTGTAGATACTGCCATTTACCTGCCCGCTGCAGTATAAATGTTTGAAGGTGCACTGAATTTTACTAGTGCCAAACTCATCAGTAAAAACTTGAAATTGAAACAACCATCAATCAATTAATTTTTAGAAATATCTTTTTTTTTTTTTTTTAATGTTTTTTATTTTGAAAGGGGGCACATCTGCTCTTTCTCGATACCATCTGGATGGCCCAAGTCTTTATGCACGATATTTAGTATTATGTACCAAAATTCTGAAAAGAGGACTAAATTTTATGCATAAGGATAACTTTAGAAACACTATGACTTCACTACTATCCTTGATTACAAAAGCTTAATTTTGTCGAAAACCAGTCCAATTTTATTTATTAAATTTATATAGATCTTGCATTTTTATATTCTGATGGCATTGAAACTTCATTGACATGACAGGCCTTTGTGAGCCCAAAAATCTTTTTTGTACAAAAATATTCTTATTTTCCTATGTTGTATAAAAAAGTGTATATTTCAAATCTTTTTTCATTGTCTGCTGAGTATTTTCTTAGAATTCAATTCAGCTTTTTAAACCTCTTGTAAACTTAAATAAATAATAGTGCACATTGTTTTTTATCCTTTTTTATGAAATAATGAACTGAAATTGAAAATTTTGACAACTCATTATGCCCTTTTTCAAAATTAATAAATTTGATTCAATTATAATTAGGTTACCAATGATATAAAATTTTTAAAATTATGAATTAAAAACAGATTTCAATTTGAATGGCATTATTTTTTACTATTTAAATTCAAGGACCTTTGGGAGTCACTGTAGAACCCTTGTCAGCTAGGGGTTGCCAGCCCTCCATAAACTTAGATTTCAAGCTTGGCACTATAGTTGGGGCAAACCTAACGTGGGAATATTGTGAAGGCTACGCAAATCTTAATCACAGCATTACAGAGCTGCCAGGTTAGGTTTACCAGGCAGACATGCCCTCTTGTTGACCCTCTCGAAATTTAAATTTCCTATAAGCAGTTGTGTCATTTAGGAGGGTCAATTACCTCACCCCTAGCTTTGAGAAATTAATATTACATATAAGGGGTTGTAGTTTTTGCAATAAAATTTGCATTGAGTAAACACCCTTCCCCACCCCTCAAACCCAGGAAGAATTCGAAATAACAAGCCTGCTTATACGAAGTATTAGCAGTTCAGGAATACTAAGAAATTAAGAATTTCTGTACTTATTCATGTCTTGAACAAACCAATGTGATTTTAGCCAGTTGTAATAATTACTGTGAATAAGAAATAATTACATTTTCACATTATAGGTAGTTCAAGTATTTGGTAAATATTCACTTCAAATTACTTCAGAGTTACCAGAAGATCAGTTTCCAGTGACTGATTTATGGGCTTAAGGGGCCAGTTAAAATATATTTTTGGGGACCCCTTTGTCTATAATTATCATAATTGGCTGGATAGCCCATTGCGAGCCTTGGCCTTCTTCAAGAGATCCCGCCAGGCTGCTCTCCTCTTTGTCGTTGACATCCAGTTTTTGATTTTAATAAAATCAATATCAGTGTCCACACAGTTGACCCATCTCGTTTTGGGTCTACCCCTTGGTCGCTGTCCAAAAGGGACTGCATTGAAGACCGTCAACGAAGCTCTATCATTTTCCATTCTCAAGAGATGACCAGTCCATCTCATTGTTTAGTTTGGTAAATTTCAAAATATTGATGCCTCTAAAAAGTTTATTAAGTCTTTGTCTATCATAGAAGTAAGTTAAAAAATAAAATTAAAAAAAAGGCTGCAATTTTGAATCATCTTTATAGCCTTATAGTCCCGGGAGCCCCTTACAATTTTGCAACTTGGTAGATCTGCCACTGCATCTTTAGAATTTTTTTTTGTTTGTCTTGATGCTGTCCTAGATATTCTGGTTTAAATTCGGATTTTTTTTTTAATGCCAAACCGAAATACATCGTAGCTTCAGAACAACAGTAAGATATTAAATCACAGATATAACACTAAGATATCTTACTGTTGCTTTGAGGAGACAATATAGTTTTTTTTTAAAGAAGCACAACCGAGATTTTATTAGTATTTAAAATAAATTGATAGGATATTCCATTATCATTCTTTATTTTCAACTTTAACTTTTTAATCACCAGTAGGATTGCTGGAAAGGAGGAAAAATACTTAACATTTTTTGACTGTTCCACAACCCAACTAGTTTTTAACTCATAAGTAAAATGCATTTTTATATTTTTCGGAAAATATAAAAAGAATATCGTCTGCAATTTGAATTATGCATAACTTCAACACACAGAAGAATCAAACTGAAGTATATTTACGTGTACTGCCCAAAAGCGTAGTGGCAACAGTTGGAAATGACGCAATGGATATAAGGCAGTACGAAAGAGCTGAAGTTCCCTTTTTTACGCATATCATCTCGCCTTGCGTGCGTGGCTGAAACAGCCTCTCGAGTTTCGTTAAAATGGTGAATGTGGGGATGGCCCTTTGCAAGGTTAAGTGCAGATAAATGTTCCTCGCTAAGATGTAAAGTCTCGGCATCACATAAGTGAACCAAGAATCTATCAGAGTCTTCTGCCAGACTAAATTCATCGCTGTGTCGGAAGTGGAGGCCCCATGGACCAGACCTGGGAGCTAATGAACGCATCGGATGGTTGGAATTTATAAGTCTTGTGGCCCGTGAAAATGAATAGCAGGAATTGGAGTTCGGAGCTACCGGCAGCGGCCGAATCCTCAAATCATTCAGCCTACGCTAGATCTTTGAAGCAAGGTCGAATTGGTGCCTTTTGTACAGCGTGTGAGATTTTTAGTGTTTGATGCCTCGTCGTAGAATTCAACCCCTGTGAAGTAATGTTTTAATGTATTACATGAGAACTTTTTAATTTGTGCAAATTGTGGTATTATATTGTTATAGGCTAATGATATTTTAATGTGTGTAAAATGCAATTTTCATATTAGTTAATTTTAAGACGAGAGTTATTTGGGCTTGGTGCTTTTGTAAATATGTATAGGCGGAAACTCTGGCCGTGTAATAACTAATGTATTTTAACTTTTATTGGGGGTTATTTTTAGAGTTAGTATTTGATCAAGGAGTAGTTTTAAATTCTTTTAAATGCACTATTCTTGCAATTGTATTTGTGTTATAATGCTGCATCTTAACCATGCCACCTAGTAAGAATAAAGCTGTTTCTTTCTTTAAAGAATTGTAATTAATGTGATCTTGGGTATATGTTTTGGTGTTTCACGTACTGTACGTTTCGTCAGTACATACGAATTAAAATACAATGAATCAATACTGAATTAAAAGAAATGTCAAACATATCCCAAAAAATCCATATATTTTTTACAGTTTTAGTTTTTATATTAGTCAACAATATAACAACTTTTTAGTACGGCTAACAAAATTCGTGGTTGTTTCAAAAATAAGATTGTATGTGACAAAACATAAGTTTCAAGGATTTTTCACAAATTAATTGTGATAAATATTAAATATAATACGAGTTAAAATATGAAAGCCATAAGTAGTATGAAGATGAAGCCAAGCTTTCACGACTGCACACGGAGCATTTGTAAACAAAATTTATAAGTGTCAGTACAAAATTTAACTAATTCCACGACTTGCAACACTTAAAAATCTGATTCATCTTGTGTTCAAATAATTGTTTAATTAGACCAAGAATATCGTTCAAAGATTAAAAAATACAGAACTTTATGATAATGACAATCGCGACTAATGAACTTTGTTTTCAAACACAGGTTGCAAGCAGCAGCCTTGCGCAGAGCATAAGCAGCATTGCGCTCCGCAAAGAGCAGCACTGCGAAATTCTCGCCAACTATTTTTGGTAACTTTCGAATTTCGCCAATGCACTGTAGCTGAGGGTTTCAAAATTCGCTTCCTGGAGCCCAAAGTGCTCGGCGCCCAAAACTCTCGGCGCCCAAAGTTCCCGGCTCCCAAAGTGCTCGGCGCCCAAAGTTCCCGGCGCCCAAAATGCTCGGCACCCAAAGTTCCCGGCGACCAAAATGCTCGGCGCCCAAAGTTCCCGGCGCCCAAAATGCTCAGCGCCCAAAATACTCGACGCCCAAAGTTCCCGGCGCCCAATATGCAGCGCCCTATTTACGGCGCCCAATCTTCTTAGACCGCTGAGGAGGGGCTATACAGATTTTGTTGCAGGGAGGCCTAAAATGTATAGATCCTGGCCTGGATAGGATACCTTATTTTAAGCTTCTACATATTTCTAGTATTACTCTTTCAAACTTTCCTTTGCATATACATGGGTGCCACACCCCTAACAGCACCCCCCCCCCCCCCGTAGGTGGGCATCCCAAGCATATATTTCCTTTCGGAATTTTTAGCTAATGCTAAACTTTGTTCCATTTAAATCAGAAAATTGTATATTTTTCCTTTTATAGAAAAAAAATAAGTAATGCTTTTGATATCAATATAAGAAATATTTCTATGTTCAAAAATCTTTATAAAGCTTAATTTAATGTAGCAAAAACAAGCAATTTTTTATGTTCGTTATTTGTTTCTTATTTATTCATTTTCATTTTCTTAATCAGTTTATTCTTTCATTCATTTTGAATCAATTAAAATTATAATATAATTTTCTTTGTCTCGGAATCTTTTGATTAATTTAAAATTGATCGTATTAAAGAGAATAAGTTTTAGAAAAAAATTCTGCTAACACAGGGCCATTTTGTCTTTTTTTAATGTTTGAATTAAAATCGAGTGTTTCACTTATTCGCAACTCCAGCGCTCGAATACGCTACCTTGCGGTGATTTATAAAACTGCCGGGAAAACTAAAACATTGCCAAGTTGCGTTCCACGTATGTCTGCTGACGTAAACATAGGCAGTTTGTTCTGAATATTTATTAACGCAATAGATGTGTCTTAATTTGCTTTCAGCTACAGCAATTAATTCGTCCCTTAGTAGTATTCTCGAGCTTCTCAAAATAATGTTAGTTTTCATTATTTCCTTCTAAAATATGAGTTGATTGAGAAATGGCGAAATCGAAAATTCTGGATTAACAAACTTGGATAACGTTATACAAGGTAAAAATTTTTATTGTTTTGTATGAATTTGTAAAAATATGGTTTTTTTTTTAAATCTTAAATTAATTAAACTAAACATATTTTACAGCAGCATTTAGTTGGAATGGACAGTATGCAAAATATTTTCTCGAATATATTATCGTAGAACAAAATGAATAACCGAGAAAGAATTTACTTTATTCCTTTTATTCTCAGCTGAAAGGTTTCGCCAAATTTGTTTAGGGTTATAGTTTTAGTGTTGTGCGAGCAAAGTAGCCTTGGCGAGATTTCGCGTTTTTTGTTACACCATTTTTAATTTTTAACATGAGTGGAAGAAAATGGTAGTAAGATTACAGAATTCGATAAGTAAAAAGAAATAATGGTCAATCAACCGAAAAGAAAACTACCACTATATATCCGTGAGAATTTTGTTGATGATTTGCATAACATGACATAATTAAATCGTAACTCAGAAATTAAAAAAATCGAAACAGAAAAGTTTTAAATTAACCGATTCGGGAATTCGAGAGAAATAACTCAGCTACAAATGCAAAACAATAAGCGCTAGCCAAGCAAGGCAAAAAAGTATCATCTTCTTTCGATAAAAATTTGTAATGTCATATTGAATTTTCTAGCATGAATTGTTATTCTTGTCAGGCCACAATTTTTATTTAGTTTTATCAAGAATTGATAAATATCGAATTCAACATCGTGGAAATAGCTGCTTAGAACTAAGAACTACGTAGTTTGTATTAATCTTTGACGTTTAGTAATGCTTCTTGAATTCTCATTTCTTTCTACGTGGGCCAGAATATCCACAAGACTTTGAAAATTAATTTAAAAAGAATAAAGCGAAAAAATCATACATACGAACAAAAATCACAACACTTTTAGCATTTTCTTCGTTACCACGTGCGTTTGTTTTAGTTTTTTCGTCCGCCATTAGACAGTGACTGCAGTGCCCCCTATAGTTCGTTGGAGTTGCGAATTGAACAGCATGCATTTTGGAATCCGCGTGCTTACATCCTTCAGAATCCGTTTCAGCCACTCTTTCCGCTCCCATTGGACCTTATTCACGGTTTGGCAACGGTCCCATCAGCTGTCCGTCTGCGGGTATTTTGACCAATTACGTAGTGTCAAGCGCTTATCACACGATCCAACATGAGACAAGTCCAAGCAACGCTGAAGTTCGAGCTATCCTCTATACCAGCCAACACTGGCAGAGCTCAGACTTGTTTCTAAACCATGACGTCATCGTTACTATTGTGGGTTGCCGTAAAAGTTCGGATCGTCTGCTCTCAAAACAAATACTTGGTTTGCTAAAATAAGTTTTTATCTCTTCATGCGGGCTTTTTTTTTACTTGTTTCATCGCCGATAGTTTTAGTAAATTGTTTGAAAAAAAGGACTTTATTTTGATACATTTTTTTTGTTCCGTATGCTATTTTTTTACTTCCTTCCTTTTTTCAATAAAAATCTTGTCATTGTTCACTTTCAAGTAAAAAAAGGTGCTAAATTTTAACTGCATAAAAATTGTCTTTTTTGTCTTCATTTGTTTGGTTATTAATTTTTCCCTATGCAGACTCAAAATAATGCCTTATGAAAAATGGCTTTTATAATTTAGTTCCATGATTTTTTTTTCATCTCGTTTGTGCGCAGAAATGCAGAAGAAATTTATTGAACTTAAAATTTTCCTAAAAAAGTGCTATTAATGTAGGTTTAATTAACTAAAGACTAACAGCTGAAGTAAATTAATTTTATATCAATTTTATAATAACCAAAAGGCTTTTTTTTCCCACAGAAATACATTTAGAAATCTGCTGCCCTCCTCCCCCCCCCCCCACACACACATAACTTTTGAGTGAATAGTCAGATTTGAACAAACTTTCTGTTTGAAAAATTTCAGCGAGCACACCTCATTTCCAGATTTTACTTTTTGATTTGAAATATATTTTGTTCCATTTTGTACGCATCAAAGGAATGTAACATTAGACTCTAAGGGAAAATTTAAGGCAAAGATAAATCCCTAACTTAAAGGTGAATTTGCTTCAAACAAGCAGTTGGAAAAAGTTCTTGGTGATGAACATGTACTTAGAAAGGTATTTGTCAATTTAACTATTTTAAAAGTATTTTTTGAACAACTGAAAATTTTTTAACATTCAGAATGACAGAAAACATTATTTTTTATCACCTAAAAAAATTAAGGGGGGGGGGGGATTTGTGCAGATTTTGAATACATTCTCAATTTTTGGTATCAAGGAATAGATAAAAAAGCTATCACTAAAATTGAAATGCCATATCTCGTAGACCTGAATATTGGCACAAGAGATAAACATGACTGAACCAAAATGAAAGGAATATGAAATACAAATGGTTTTACGAATGCTGCGGAATTGAAGGTAAATGCCTAGCTACCAATTCAGACTCCTGTACCATACAATTAGTCGTAATCCGACTCCCCAGCTGTGGCAGAAATTCATTACTTCCATCTTTTTTTTTTTTGTTTTACTTCATAAGTTAATTTATTATATTTTCTCTATTCAGATTAAAAATGTACATTATGAAAAATTGTTTGAATAATTTAGTTCTATGATTTTCTTTCTCCATGCATGTACAAAGAAATGCTAGAGAAAATTTTAGGGCCTCCAACTCCGACTCCTGCACCCCCAAAATTAGTCGTACTCCCACTCAGCAGCTTCGGCAGAAATTCCTTATTTTCATCCCTTTTGTCTTACTTTATTGAGTACCGGTACTGGCACGGCTTTGCCAGTAGTAGAAAAATAAAAGGTGGTTTGGTTTGCCTGTATATTTACAAATAATGGATGATGAATTTCTTGCCAATTTGCTGTGTTCATTTGCTCTCAAATGTTACGGTTCCATGTTATGATAAATTGGAAATTTATTTGTCCAGGTTATGATAATTTCCTTGGTAAAATATTCTTAACATTGGAATAGTAAAAGAACAAAATGGAATTTTCGAAAAATTTCTTCGAGGTGCTCACCCTTTATGCTACAAACTAATTCTGCTCCAAATTTCATAAAAATCAGCCGAGCGGTCTAGGCGCTATGCGCGTAACAGACATACAGAGATCCAGAGATAGACACAGACTTTCATCTTTATTATTAGTAAAAGATTATTTTTTCCCTATTCAGGTCAAAAATTTTATAAAATGAAAAAGTTTAAATTACTAATTCAATGATTTTCTTTCTCCATGCTTGTACACAGAATTTTTTGAAAACATTTTAGGTCCTCTGACTCCTGTATCCCAAGACTAATTGTACTCCGACACAAGTACGTAGTGTTTTCAACTCTAATACTACCCTAATATTAATATCTGTACCTCAGGTCAGAACAACGTAAGTCATATAATGGTAACTTTAGAGGCGAGAGGAAAAACTTTTGTCTGCCGCATGCAAAAGATTGAACATGCGCTCAACACAGACACAAATGCCTACATACACACGAACTCCTACACACACAGCACTGCATATACAACACGCACACACATGCATACATACACATATACACGCACCCACATACATGTGCCTACACAAACACACACGCGCATTCATACACACACACGCTCGTGATTGCGAAAAACATAATTTGAATTCAAGATGCCAAAAATTCAAATTAATATAATTTTTTTTTTAGAATTGCATTCACATGGCTCGGTGCGGAATGAATAGGATTCTACGTACAATATAATAATGAACGAATTGAAAATCACAATTTTTGGACTTACATCAGTCTGGCTCTGAGGTACAGGTATTATGGAAGAGATATGGAAAGTGTTCACATATGCAGGAAGATGTTATATTCACAAGTACCCCATCTTATCTAACTTACAGCTGACTTTCAAAAGAAGTTGATTCAATTTAAAAAGTTACGTCATAAATTCACTTGCATGTTCATATAATGGTTTGCAACAGCTAAGTTTAGCTTTATAATTAGTTTAAAATATGTTTTTACAAGGAAAGGACATATTGGTAAAATTATATACAACACCCGCTAAAACAAAGATTATGTCACCAAGAGGTAGGACTGGTACTGTCATATTTTGAGAATTTTAAATATTTTTGGCTTGAGGTTATCTTAGTAAAACATGCCATGTACACATGTGACCCATGTTCAAATGTGCCCCTTTTTCCCCTACATAGTCATAAAAAATGCAAATTAACATCTAAAATACATCATTAAGCGTTGTGCTAAAAATGTTTATTTTTTAAAAAAGAAATTAATAAACTCATAATTAAAAAATCAACTTTAAGAAATCTTACTGTGTTCAAAAAATTCAGGTAGAGTCTTAAAAAATGCAAATTATTATCTTAACTACTAAAGGCAAAACTTGATGAAGGAAACATGAAAGTTATTACATCATCCCATTTAATTGAAAATTTTCCATCAAACCCCACTTCATACCGGATAATCCCCACATATATACCGGATAACCCCCATATCAATATCAGATTAACTACTGGATATCCTGCAAAAATCTGTCAGATATCCCGTACGGTGTGGGCTGGCTGGATCAGATACCGGATTGTTAAAAAAAAAAAGCCGGAAACCAAAAAGTTCCCAAATAATTGGTGCAACATTGTTAACATATTCGCAAAGTAATGACATGAACAGCAAGTACACCAAATTGAATAACAATGTTTATTTTAAATATAAAAACTATAGCAAATGTTCCAATCATGCTTTACTCAGGTAAAGAACTATTCGTTAAAAAAATAGCATAAACTATAATAAAAGAACAGAATAAAAAAAATACTATGAAATCGTAATAAAAATTGGTAGAGGGAATACGTTTCTAGGTTTTTCAAAGTAATGATGCTTGGGTTCAAATCTTCATTTCTTCTTGGCTAAATGCAATGAATTCTCTTCAAATGGGAAAAACTTGGGTTTTTTTTTCTTGACATAGCCATCACCAACTGAACTATTACAATTGTAAATGCCTCAGTGACTTGTGGTTTTCTTCAATTACTTTGGCACCGGAACTCAAAGGATGAAAAGATTAACCAGCAAGTTAACCAATATGACAGATAATTTAATTTATTTAACCTGTCAATATCGACAAACCAGCTAGCGTTTAATGGTAAGATTTCACTAAAAGGTCTTTCTCATATCCTTCTTCATTCATTTGCACAGATGAATGGCTGAAAGGGATCCTTGTAACTGAGAAGCAAAAATTATGTACAGCTCTCTTACAAAATGATTCAGAAACTCACTTTTAAATCATGATAAAGCAATAACATAGATTAATTTTAATTTTTTTTAACACTAAAAGCAAGACAAAATGTTAATTATTTGCAAGCAGGATTAATACTGATTTATTAGCACTGCAAAATGAAAAGTTGTTTTTGAATCTTATGAAATTAATAATTTCTCACTATTCTAGAACACCTCAAAAACTATTTTACAAACATTTAATATAAAAATATGTACCAAGCATCAGCCTACTTTTTATATGATACTGTTTTATGTAAACAGTTTTACATTTCGCACTATGAGAAATAATACGGCAAATAATCAAATTAAGATTGTTATTTTTTCCAGTAATTTGACAAGGATTCAGTAAAATGTAAACAATCATTTGGCGTCGATATGTACCGGTACTGTCGCCAATGTACCTTTAACCAAAACTACGAATTAATGTAAGAATTAGCCAAATTTACAGGCGAAATTTCAGCACGAACAACAATAAAACTAAAGGTATCACAGCATTTAAGATTTCTTTTTCACGCACTATATCAAACAAATAAATAAACATCGAAAAGGATATCTTTACCGTATGCAAGGAGTATGCATGCTTTCGGCAATCGCTGATTAATCAATTCCTTGAAAATACTCATCATTAACCAAATTCTATAAATCTTCATGCAATACAAGGGACTTTTAACATCCCATAGACATTTTTTCTCGCTAATAAAGTCCATTATTTAATAAATTTCTTAATCTTCTACTTGGAATTCAAGCAGGCAGCCATGTTGGATTTGCCCGTGCACTCAGATGCTTTCCTATTGGTCGAAAGACCAACTCTACCCAACTTTATTGCTCGGAAGCTATAATCTTGGACTAAAGGCGGACAATAGAAATGATGACGTCGCTCTTGGCCGAAGCACCTGAGGTATATTGGACTAGTCCGGTATTGGAGTGAATCGGGTGAAAAGTTGCATCGTGTGATAAGCGCTTCAGTAGTGCTAAAAAAACTCGTTTTATTTAAGGATTACTGGACTTCATGCGCATGAGTGCCGATTTACACGATTCCCGCTTTCGGACATGTGACGTCATTTTGAGCTCGAAAACCAGTTTTCGCGCCTCCAAAACCTGCCCGACTTCGTCGGGAATGGGTTGTGGATCGTCCACAACTCCAAGTCAGAAAAGCGAAGTCCGACGTGCAATGATTGGCTATTGATGTCACGTGCTATCGTTTCTATGGTAACAATAAACCTTCCAAAATCAGGGGAAAGGCAGCCATCTTTGTGTCTTGTCTACGGCACTGATTTTTATGAAGTAAATTTCAAAGTGCAACTTCGAAATTGAACAAAGCTACGTAAATCAGTGATAATCGCGCAAAACGAATGAGCCTCTTTTTTATGAAGAACCATCATGCACTGGAAAAAAAAAGCGATTTTAAACATGCTAGGAACTGCAGCGCAGGATCTATACGAATTAGCTGGGTAATTCTTATCGGCAGGATCATTTCTGTATATTCTGTCATAAAAATTATCTTGCTGGCAAAAAGAAGAAATTATAATTTTATTCTTGCTTATGGAGGCAATGAGAAGATTTACTGGATTTTCAATTTTACACTTAAAACCTTTTTTTTTCAAGTAAGTATCATTGTGATTGTTTATCATACAAATACTTTGTGATATTACTTACACCTAGTATGTAATAAAAATTAAGACATTATTGTTTTCATTAGTAGCTAAAAGTGTTTAAACAATGTTTTATGCAATATTGTAATAGCTTCATTTCATAACAAATGAAATCTTTAAATAATTATCAACCAAAAATGTTTTAAAGTCACTTGTTTCTTAGCAACTTCCAAGTATAGTACATATTCTCAATTATGGGACTGCTTATAGTTCAACGGATTCTTTTAAATTTACTGTGTTTTATTCTTGGGCATAATTGTACGTAACTTATTATGGGACATAATATTATGTACTAGGTATTGTAAAAAAAATATTCACGACAAATTGTTATGTGCAAAAACAGTTCATGATTTGGCTAGGCTGAAGCTCTGTTCCACTCTTATTTTTAATCATTACTCAATTGTACTTAATGTTGAAACAACAACAAATTTTGGCAAAATATTCAGTATTCAGCAGAAGATAAAAATAGAATTTTAACTGAATATTCGGTATTCAGTGCATCCCTAGTTTTCGGTTTAAATGCGATCTTCTAAAAAATATCAGGGTTTATGGGGAAAAAAGTCACAGGTATAAATTTTACATTTAATGATAACGATAAAACTAAATACAATGTGTGCAAGTTAATTACAACTTTTTTATTTAATTTCCTGATAAATATTTTCCATGAGCATTCAACAGGAGTTGAAAAGAAAGTTATTATTCATTAATTGGCTTTATAATAAGAATATTAAATGCAAAAATTTTGTTCGATATCTTTCTTTCCAAAGTTACATCAACAATGGAAAAGGATAGGCATTACTTGCGAGCGTCGAACTAGAGTGAAAGGTGTGTAGACGAAAGGAAAACAATCTCAATGCATGTTACGCATGTTCATTTTAAGCTATATTTATCTGATATTTTTCTGTTTATATACAGGAGGCGTATCTTCAAGGGGGGTTTTTTCCTTGCCATCATTGAATGAAAAATGACCATAAACATCTTTTATCTGACTAAAATTTCAATGTTTAAAATAGTTTCCTCTCACATCCTTCACAATTAAACCTCTGGTTTTGCCAATCAACTTTAGCTGAGGGTAAAATATTTATCTTCGTGTTTGTTGTTTCTATATTCAATTCCTTTGGTGTTAGCAAGTAGCGGGAGTTCAAAAAAAAAAAAAAAAATAATAATAATAATTTGAATTTTGACATCTTGAATTCAAATTATGTTTTTCGCAATCACGTATGTGTATGTAGGCGTGTGTGTTTGTGTCCAGGCATGAGTGTGGGTATGTGTTTGTATGTATGCATGTGTGTGTCTGTGTGCAGGCTTGAGTGTATGGGTGTGTGTATGCGTGTGTGTGCATGCATGAGTGTGTGGGTATTTGTTTGTATGTGTGCAGGCACATGTGTATGTATACGTGTGTGTGTGGGATATGGACGCAACCTGGAGACGGTTTTCGCTAGGGGAGCAGCATCGTGAGGAGCCGGTCGACAGTGATGCTGCAGAGGGTTCTGGTGGGAAAATAAAATCATAGGACATCAAAACAGTCAAATGAAAGCAATAAGCAATCATGATTGCTCAAAAAAAAACGTAAAGATACACTTCTGAACATTTCTATAGTGCAGACTGCATCATGACCCCCCAGCAACTTCCCATCCATAGTCACTTCTTTGGCCACCGGACAAGGTGGTTGGTAAAACTAGCATTTGTAAAAACCCCAAGTGGATTTTTAAAGGAGCACTTGGATTTTTTCAGGTAACTTTTAAATTTTGGTTTCTTTCAAAATTTAAACTGATTATTTTTCAATTAAATCATGGAAAAAGTTAAATAAACAATAAAAGTAAAATCTATATAAACAAAATATGATGTATGTTTGTGATTGTGTGTGCTATGTCCTTTATACAAATCCACAATTAGGGTCAGATTTTTGCCAAATATGTCACAAAGGTCCTTTGATACTTGAGAATTTACATGAGGGGTTTCACACCCACGGTGGACAACCATGGAAGGGGGGGTTCCTTACACAAATACAGTTTATCAAATCTTGTGCAGAGGCAGTGGCGTAGCTACACTTTCTGCCACCCGGGGCAATTCCTCAATTTGCCGCCCTTTGGTTGAGAAACAGTCAAACGTATTTAAAGGAAAAATAAGAACTTAATTACGAAGAAAAATAAAGAATATGCTCTATTCAGAAAAAATTTCTAAATTAGCCCTAAGAATGCATTTTAAACTTTGGTGACACCAGGCAGAAGCTTAGAGGCCGCCGTTCTGCAAAGGAAATTTTCCTAATAATTTAAAGATCTAGGTATGCAATTTTATGATTTTTTTGGTCTTGTCAAAGGGGGTAATGACATCCTTTTGGATCCGTGCTGGGGTGCCTGCCTTACTGTTGAAAAACTCGGAAATTGCCACTTTCCTAGATCCAATACTGCTATATTACAGAATTTGGATGGTTTTCTTTTTCACTGATACAGGGTGATAAGATTAATGAGCCCTATAAGTTCGATTAACCATACTGATTCATGAGAAGGAAAAGTTGTGTATCGAAACTCATTACTTTCCATGTGAATGTGAAAGGTTTACTTAAACATCAATTCACTAATTAAAAACCTTTTGCTTAAATGAATGTCTCAGTTTGAAACTCACTGTTTATAGGAATTTTGCTGATATAAAGCAGTAAGATTAGTCGCAGTTATTATTTGAGTTGTGAGTAAGTACTTTTATAAGATAAACATAAAATTAATTCTGGTCTGAATAAAAGTTTTGTAATAAGTGACCAATTAAAGCAATTTCTGAAACAGATAATGCTACCCCAAAGATGAGCAATTAATTGCCCACCATTTCAGACCTCTCTTTTCTTACTCTTGTTGTAACTTTTCTCAAAAAATAATTTTTATTATTTTTTTTAATAAGGTAGTTTCTGAATAACTTTCTTAAAATCAAGTGCTAGTTTCATATTATAACAAAAAGTTCTTTTTTTTTGCCTCCAGTAATTGATCAAAAGCATGATTTCCCTATTGGGAAACGTTGAACTTTTTTCACATCAAGAGCATGAAATTGCCACCCCCCAGTAAAATGCTGCCCGGGGCGGACCGACCCCTCCACCCCACCTCAGCTACGCCACTGTGCAGAGGTCGTGTAATGCTCAGGCATACACATAGGAAGGTATTCGTCTACCTATGGGGAGAACGCCCCATAAGGGGTTTTCCTTATACAGCTCCATAACTTACAACAGATCTTTGCAAAACTTGGCGTCTTTTTGCAAATTTTAATTTGTGGTAATTCCAGTGCTTCGTGTTATCATACATAAAAAATACAGTTTGCTCATTTGTATATTATTTAGATGTGCATAACATTTACTGTCTGGCCAAGAAGTGTATGGAAAGACAAACGTCCGTTTTACAGCCGGAAATGGACGAACCTATTATTTTTTACCGATGCCAGCTTTTGCAGAAGCAGAGTCTCATTCAAATGAGTGGAATACGGGCACCAAATTTTTACTTTCCCCCCTTATTCACATAGAGTCATCTTATCTGGACGTATAAAAATTCCATGCAATCCGTGGTTGGTCAGTATGTACTGTGGACAATAATTTAGGTTAACTTTTTAGTTCCGAAAAGTAATGACTTGACCATAATTATTCAATTCCCCTCCCTTTATTTCTTTTACTATTTGTGTATTAAAAAAAAACTTTAGAAGGACTACATATTTGTTTTAGATATTAAATTCAATGCCTCTTGTAACGGTTCCGTATTCTTGTAACGGCTGCATATTAGCCATTTCCCGTTTTTCAAAAAAGTACTTATCAGACTAAAGTAAGCAATAATTATTTCAATCAAATTCCAAGATGTTTTTTATTTTTAATTGTTGGGGGAAAATGCTTTGATTAACTGAAACTGGCCATCTTTTTTTAAACAACAGCTCAATGCAAGGTTTCCAAAGAGAAAAAGTCATAATTCAAAAGTCAATTCCAATCACCTCTCCCTTACATCCACCCTTACTCGAAACAACTTCGAGATGAAGAGATAACTAACTCCTGCTCAAAGGTAAAAATGTACACTGTGTTCCAAAATGAAATATATATACATTCCTTTCGAATTGATACATCAAATAAATGCCAAACGTATTTTTTCAATACTGCTTTTGTCTATAAAACCTCACCCCAAGAGTTAACTAGAACTTTCTCGATCGTTAATGCATAAAGGCGCTTAAATGACATTTGCACGACGGCGCCGATTAGGCTTGGTGCAAGCCTGCATACACGTAGATTTGTATATGTGTTAAATGTAGCCTACCCCCTGAAAAAATATTTCAACACCACTGTTAGTATTATTCCACAATAACATGCAAAGCAGTTCTAAAAAGATATACATTTTGATACATCACTACAAGCATTTTATTATACAGTGAAACCTCTATGAGAAGCCACCCCTTCGTTCAGTGAAAATGTGGACACAGGGGTGGCCATTCTTAAGAGTTTTCATTATTGAACTCGAGCTGTACTATGAATTATATAATTCAACACTTTTTAATGATGTTTCAAGAAAACAAAGGGGTCAACATACACAGGTTTCACTGTATGTGTATCACTAAATGAAAAAATGCTCCTCATCAAGTTCTGAAAATGTAATTAGCAATAACACAGCAAAAATTATCAACTGTTGTTTTCCGAGCGGCTATCAGAAAGGAAAACTTTTGCACAGTACTGAGAACAGTGGTGTTCCCAAAGGGTATATTCCATATACGCGGTATACTCCCAAATACCGTCAAGTTTCAAAAAATTTCATATAAAGACATATTACGTATATCGTTGCCTCAGAGCTATACTAAGACATTTAATCCCCGAAATAACACTAAGATATCCTACTGTTGCTCTGAGGCAACGATTTGATCGCATGCAAGCATTGTACATATTAAATTACTATGAGTATACCCTCAGAAAAATAGGTGGGAACATCACTGTATGAGAATAATTTGCACAAGCCATAAACCTCATTTTTGAAATTGATTAAAATAAGCAAATAAATAAAATATATGTTTCAGTATTCCAAAAATTATTTTATTTATGAAATCCTTGTGCAATTTCATTTTTTCATGCATACAACAGCAGCATGATGTGATAAGATCCTAGAACATAGACCATTCTATTTTTTAAATTAATCTTTGAATTTCAGGGGGGGGGGGGGGTCGCGGGAGGGAATGCCTGTTTGATGAACCCAGAATATCTTCTATTTATTTTTTTAGCCTGGCTTAATTGTGCACATGTTATGTATTGAATATGCACACAGATTAAAAAAAAATAAAAAAAAACAGCGATAAACCATTACCGCGAAACACGGGAAAGCACTGTTTGGCAAATTTAGAACTTTTTACTTCTATTTTTTAGCGTGGCTCAAAAAAAAGACTAAAAAATAAATCAGCGCTATCCAAGACATGTTTTCTAAAAAATAAACCTTCAACATTTACAGAAAACACTTCAATTCTTTAACAATTAAAAAAAAATAGTAGGAAATAACAGAAGATTCAACGGAAACAAATATAAACAAACAGGAGCAGATGCAGGGACGTAATTAGAGGGGGGCAGACGGGGTGCGTGCCCCGGGCGCCAGATTTTGGGGGCGCTAAACTGACTAAATAAATGCTTAAATTTAATTTTTTAAAATAGTACAAGTTATTTGAAGCCACCCCCCCCCCAAAAAAAAAAGAAACAAAAAACAAAAAAAAAAAAAACACGCTGTGCAGGCGCTGGCAGAAAGTTTGCATGGTTTGATGTGGATAAAGAGTGGGAAAGATAGAAAGAGAGAGAGGAGGGCGCAGTAAATAGCATGAATGTGTTTTTCTCAGAGTGAGTATTTGTTATATCTTATCTAAGAATTTTCCTCTCGGAGGAGGAATATGGGAGCTAAGCTGAGAGAATACCACCAATACAAAACAGCGGAAATGCTCAAATGTCCTTTTTCTACAATTAAACTTAATAAAGCTGTCAACATGATGTCTCCCTCTCAGCTTTTACAATGACGAGAACTTGTCTACCCCACTCCAAGGGCCTAAGGGAAAATCGTTACAGGTTCCCTTTGCCGTAGCCCATGGCTTAGGAATTGGAGCCACTATCTTTATCCAACAGAACCATTCTCTAAAGAGTATCTTCTCTAGCTCGTACCACGAACTTTTTTTCTGCTTTTTACTCCGTTCTCAGGATATTTTTTGCTCATCTTGTATAATTTTAAATTAATTTTAAGATATGTCGAAGAAACTATTTGAAACTGAATTCAGAAAGAGAGCGAACAATCTTCATCTTATTTATCATCGTGGTTAAATGTTAAAGGCGTTAGGAGAGTAGGTAAGGCATTGTTTAGATAATTTGAATGGATGTAATACAAGTTGTTGAATTTTATAATTTTTCTCATTCTTGGAAAAAAAAATCTCACACTATAATAATGGAGATTCAATTTAAAGTTCGGGAGGCTGCCAATTTTTCTTTAGAAAATACTAGGGTTATTTTGAGGATAAATTGAACTAAAACGATAAATTTTCGACTTAGTTTCAATATATTTTTTCCCACCCACACAATATTTTAAATATGCTTAAATCATCAACGTCAATCAATGTGTCAGAAATCAGCAATTTTTTACGGCTCTAAACTTGAATTTTTCTTTGGTACTTTTGATGCATATTTATCATTACAGTAGAACCTCGTTTATCTTGCTCCCGTTTATCCAGATCTCCAGCTTATCCAGATCAAATTTTTAAAGTTAAAAAATATATTCACTGAAAAGATATAATTCTAAATTATGATAGCCGGAATGAAACTCTCAATGTACCAAATATTTGCTATTTATTTTGATTAAATACACAACTCCTGCATAGGACGTGCAATAAATTATAGTCATCTAATAAACAACATGACACATTTTGAGTGCCATTCCTACACCACAGCAGCTGAACTATAAATGACTAAGTGTTTGCGAATAACAATCCTATGTAATTTTGTTACAGCGATTTTTGCTGTTATAAAAGATAAGTCTGCTTATTTATGAATGTGTTTTACAAATTACCCGGATTTTCGTTATCCGGTTTGCCTTTGGTCCCCGCTAGTTCGGAAAAATGAAGTTGTACTGTAAATGAAAATAACCCGAACGGAAGCGCACTGAAAACATATAATATTTAACATTTTTAAGATATGTTTTTTTTTTTTTTCTTTTTTTTTTTTTTTTAAAAGGTTAACAGGAAGAGTTTTGATCTCAAGCACATTAGGTTTCTGTTTTTTCTATTAACTGTTTCTCAGATGTATACTATATACCAGAGTTGGGGGACGTGCGTCCTTTATAAAAATTAACTCTTGTAATAATTAATATTTAACTGTACATATTGCGAAAATTTAAAATGTGTTGCAAATAAAATTCTTAAGATAGAGTTTAAATAAGATAATCTGTTTTTTTGAACTACAGTAAGATGTCAACTTAAAGTCAGGATAAGTCAAGTATAGTAACATTCAATTAATTTCAAGTAAGAAACAAAAACAAACAACCTACTAAATTTTTTATCGGATTTAAAATTATTTCACGCATTATTGCGATATGTTGCTCTTTTGTAGTTGAATATTGTTATTTTTCTTGCTAATTTCTTCATAGTAGTATATTAGAATACCGAAAAATAAATAATTGAAAATCTTTGTTTTATTGAAGTTATAATTTTTAATTTATTTTTTTAAAGCAATATTACAACAAGTTGTGATTTACTCTCTTGAGGAAATACAAAAATATTTTTCCTTGAATAACTTCGTATGTAAAATAATGAATAAAATACTTAATGATTTTTATCCCCTATCGCTATTTTTAAAAAAGCAATACAGTAATAAAGCTATATAAAAATTTATAATGACGTAAAAGCCGCAATTATAAGGCTTATGGCATTATAGACAGCTGACTCCTTTATCACTGCCTAATTCAAATATGGCTTCCAGTGGTGAAATGGTTTAAAAATGATACCAAATGGAATGTTATTTATCTATTTGTTCTACTGGTTAAAGAGTAATCACGGTGTTACGAAAAGTTACATTAAAAGACATGTATAAATTGTAAATGCATTTTGTGTAAAATTCGTCCTTGGCTCATATGAGGCAGTGAGAAGCAAAGGGATGTAAGTAAACATTTTAAAGATTTGAGTAAAACGCGTATAGCCTAGGTAGGCTTTCATTGATTTTTTTTTCTAAATCATGCTGTACAGCAGCACCTACCAGGCCTACTAGTACTATCTCTTGCCCCAAGACAGAGGAGGGGTTCACCTACTATGTGCACTGGTTATCTCCAAATATTTAATTTTGCCACTTGCATCCCTTTGCTTCTCACTGCCTCAAATGCAGCCGTCTCCTCCGTGATTCTGCTCCATTTGCGTTGAAACTTGATAGAATTAAATTTAAGATTTATTTAATATCTTAATTTTAGGTTTAAGTTCTTGTTTATTGTATATAGTTTACCGTCTGGTGCGTTTAGCCCAATATGATATTCTGTCGTGCATATACTGGAGCTTAAACATCCTCTTTTTAGTCTGTAGTTTAATTTTTTGGTCTTTCGACCATACTTATTGAATCCTCCACGGCTGATGAGCTCTTGATTCAACCTTTCAACTTTTTCTATTAATTACTGCTTTTTTTCTCATCATTATTATTCTTAAAAAATTGTTTAAAACTTGTTATTTGGCTTGCATATTTTATAAATTTACTTGGCTTTTTAGTTTTACTGTGTTGCTCATCTATGAGCTTTGGTTCGTTTTTTTTTCAATATTCTTCACTTGTAATATAATAATAATAATTTTATATATATATATATATATATATATATTTATTACATACATATTATATATATATATATATATTAATAGGGAGCGTGTATTTTCTCCGTAATGTACTTGAGGAGCTCTGGTGTTGACATTATGAAGTTTCTCGAGGATGTTTTTTTTTTTTTTTTGCTTTGTTTGTTTTGTATGGGGGGGGGGGCGCCGAAACGAGGTCTTGCCCCTGTTCGAAAATGACCTAGTTACGTCCCTGAGCAGATGCCCTGTCAAAACACCGAACCGGTTACGAAACTTGCATACGCTTCCCGCTTTCCACCTTCGTGTAAATGAGCAACGATTTTCCTCTGACTTGTGACGTCACATGTCTGCCGTCCGATGTCCGAAAGCGGGAATCGTGTAAAAGGGGTCTAATGAACATGTTAAGGGCTTAAAAGACTTACGAATGCATGGAAATTGCCGAGAAACAGGGAAAATAAAAAGAGAATTCGAGTTTTCACCATGTTTCTGATAAGAAACCAAAGAGGCTTAAACCCATGAAAATACGATAATAAAGAGAGTATTTCGTATCAAATGAATCGTTCATCATTCTTTTACAACGTTTCTTAGTTAAAACGTAAAAAACCTCCCATTTTTAAATAGAAAGAAGAGTTTATAAGCCACACAAAAGCAAGTTTGTAGTGCCGGATTTTCGTCTGCTACAGTTCCCACAATGCACTGCAGTGAGGGGTTTTTACCCGCAGTGACGTCAGGTGAATACTGTCCTTTGCGACTATTTTTTTTAAATGAAACTCGAAAGCGAACAAGGAGCCAATCTTGCAGCTCGGCGGCAACCCTATCTTCCCCTGTAACCGGTTGCGTTTTCCGAGCATAGCTGTTATCGCAACTCTGAAAACTACGTTTTCATATAGGGACTCTAGTCAGCACAGAGAAGTAAATAACATCCAGAGCGCCGGTGGGAATCGAAGCCCAAGACCTCCGGCTTGGAAGACAAAACTTCTACCACAGAGAACATGAAAATTTAGAAATCGTGTAGGAAAATGGCTAAAAATAAAGTTTTCCTATGTTTCATTTGCTTGAAAATTCTGGAAAATTTTCAAAATGGAGTGCATTAGTGTGACGTCACTTCCGAGCTGCCTGGTTCAGCAGTTTGTGAACCATCATTCCGTTCCCATGTTATCTCTACGAGGAGCTAAGTGAGGTCTAATATATGTGGAATTATGAAAAGATTTACCTATTTCTTCGTTTTAAAAAGCACTTATTTCAATACCAAATAAGTTGAAGTATCAAATGCAATCAGTCTTATGTTCATTTTCGGCACAGATTTTATTTGAGAATGAGATAAAGTTTTGTTTACGTTCGCGTAATGAATCATTGAGCTACCATTCTGCATGTAGTGTTACTATTATTGTCGCAAATTTTCCTTCAATCAAAAACTACTTGAATTGATGAAACTATTTCCATATTAAATGAGTAAAAGTCTCCAAAAAATCCGTAATTCACGAAATTTTTGGGTTTTTTTTTCGGTTTTTCAGAATAACATAAATGTTTGTTTGCATTCGTAGATATGTAGTGTTGGTGGTAATTCTGCCAGTTTTTTAAAATATTCTGCATATTTCAACTCAGTTATGAAACTTTTTATGACATTTCATAGTATGTTAAAGCATCATATGCAATGCATATATCAAAAAATTTTGTTTATCATCACTGAATGAACCACCATGCTCCACATTGTGTTGCTACTATTTTTAACTCTAAACGAATTCCTCACACATTTTTCTCTCATTAAAAGCAAGTTACATTGAGATTAAATAAGTCAAAGTCACAAAATAAACGGCATTTCCCTAGTTTCATGGGGTTTTTTTCTGTTTTTGAACGTTTGTTTACATTCGTCGTACCGATATCCTACGTTATATCGTTTACCGGTTCTGTTTATTCTGCAGATATTAATTTCTTCCTAGAATTTATTAGCCGTAAGTTTTATTATTTTGGTTGAAAGTAAGTTAGAGCAAGAAATGCAATAATTTTAAAGTATATTCTATGTTCACTTAACCACCCATGTTCCATGTTGTGATGCTTCAATTTTCACTGTTCACTAATCACTGCAGGTTTTTCTTGGATTACAAAGCATTTGCATGGGTAAAAGTTTTAAACTAAAGTTACAAAATACATACGTATTTCATACATTTCATATACCGCTATTTGTTCTTGACAGCAAGACATTTGTCCAGATTTGTTGAACCTATATATCATTTGCTGTGTAGTGTTGGTGTTATTTTCTACTTTTATTAATTTGTTCTTAGTATTTTATTACAGTCGCCCCTCGCTACTTTGCGCTTCGACTTTCGCGCCTTCACTACATCGCGGTTTTTTCTAGTTTTTTTTCTCTCCAAATATAGTAATTAGCCTTTTTTATGCACTCGTGTAAACATTTTTCTACAAAAGAATTACAAAGTATATGTCTTTTAAGTAAGGTAAGCTTTTAAGTTAGGTCTGAGGTGCAAGTTGTAGCAGTTGAGGGAGTGGAGGTATAAAATTGCCGAAGAAAGTGTAAGGAATCGCTATCTCATTTTAACCGTTAAGCACTAACTGGAAAGTATAAATCACTGTATTATTTACTAGGGGATAAATACATCTGTAAATGGTGTTGAACAATGTACTATCTTTTTAAGTTGTATATGTAAATGTAGAGGAAGAACAGGGGCTGCTACGGTCACTAACGGGCAATTGATTCATCATCGAACAAGTTGAGGTTTCTCATAGACTAGTAGTAGTGTATAAGAACTGCATGTGTGTATATTTTATTTCCCAACAATTAACAATGTGATATCTATTACGTCTAACATATCTAATTTTCTCATATTTTGTGCAACATATTAAGTAATACAAATGTAATGGTGGCTAAGGATGCTGTTTTATGTCTAGGGGGCTCTAACTATGATAACTTATTTAAATTGCCGTAAGTAAATGTTATGCGCTCTAATTAGAAAAATATATACAGAATCCTACTTCGCGGAAATTCAGTTATCGCGATAAAGTCTGGAACAAATTAACCGCAATAAACGAGGGTTGACTGTAATAGGTTTACATTTAAAAAAAAATTATGTGATTGAGACAATACCTAAAGTAGACAAAGTGAGGAAAAAGATCAACTCTGCATTTTGCTTCAAAAAAGAATGGGATTCTAGGAAAAGTATCTGTCTTTAAGCCGTTCTACACTGTGGCTTTTACTATCGAAATTCCAAGTATTTTGTTACCTAATACATTCAGTATAAGACTTTTAGCCGACACTCATTTTTCAATGTCATTCAAACATGATTTCTAAGAATATGTGCTGAAAATTGCTTAATTGAAATGTGTTGTTTACTTATAAATCTGATAATTTTTGAATATTTTGATTGGAACATTTTATCTGCTTAGTTGTATTTATGTACATCTTTTGATATATTCCTTTTTTCCTTCAGAACCATGAATTTTTTGCACCCATTTGCAATCACTTCAGTGAGCGTGATGGCTTAGATTCCCAAAAGATGAGAAGCAGAAAGAAATTAGAACAGAAATATAAGGTAAAATTTAGTTTTATTATGTTAATATCTATGCATAATCATTTAATTTTATACAATAAGAATTAAAAGTATATTAAGTTAAAATCTGTTGGGTCATTCAAGAACCTGACATATTTATTACTTTTTACCTACATTTTACTGCTAAATAATTATATAAGTATGTATCTCGCAAGAGAATTGTCATGTGAGGAAATCGAAGAAATAACTTCATTCGAAAATTGAAATACTATCAGCCCCTTTTATTCAGGTAGCTAACCTCCCGGAACCGAATATTTTCCCTTAAACGCAATGTTAACAATCCCCATTTAGTCGAATAATAATTTTCTTGGACAATCAAATTATATTCATCAGTTTCGCAAAGATTTTTGTCGATATATTTGAAGGAAGGTTACGACCTCCCCCCCTCCTCCTCTGAATCCACACTAGTCATTCGCATTTTCTGTGGTCTCCTTTGAGAGAAAGGTTACCATATTTGGTTATCTATCAAATTCTTTTGATATTTGGTTTTGAGCTTTAAATGTTACCACAATTGTCATTAGTGTGTGTTAAAATATATATTTGATCCCACTGTTATAATCATCTCCCTAGCGTTACCTTTACCAGTTTGTGTCGCAAGCCCGTTCTGTATTTGTCAAGAAGTATGCAAAAATATTTTAATCACATTTTTCCTCCCAGACAGTTTCTTAATCTCGGCCTGGTAATATACCCTAGCTCCTATATGGGGGATATAACTAGCTTTATGCATGGTAAACGAATTTGGTTAGCAAATAGGGATGTACCAAATATTTGTTGGTATTCGATTCACTGAACTATTCGACTCACAAAACAAACCAAACATTAGGTTCAGCCGAATAACCTTGCAACTGTAAATACTCGGACAATTTGTTAATAAACCCATATTTATGTATACAATGAATTAATGTTATAGTATACAGATTGTTACTTACTAATATTGTCACATTCAAAGTAATTTTATTGTTAACACTTAGATATTACATTTAAATTTCGTTGCTTTTCAGTTTTCTTTCTTCTTCTAAGTTTATGACGTCGTATGACATTAATATAAAATGAGGCAAAGGATAGAAAGTGCCAATTCAAATAAGTATTCCTCTGAACAAGAGAGTATACTATTTTAGCCATTAGTGTTCACATATTTTTTTCTGTTTTTCACTGTTGGTTTAAAAAAAAATATTTGAATATTTTTACTCAAAATAGCTCAATTTCCTAACATTTCCCAATTTTTGGAAGAACATTTCCAAATTGACAAATATCCTTATTTTTAGCTTTATTGCATGCATATCTAATGTAAAATTTCCTCAAAAGTTAAAACTATCCCTTAAAAGTTCTTACTTAATATATTCTTATTTTCAAGACCAAAATCCACAGAATGGAGTAGCAACCCTCTTTTTTAAACCTTTCTTACTCAAAAAGGATTTATGTGCAGCATTTTTTCCTTTTAGGTCATCATAACTGGAGTGTCTGGAGTCAGATTCATTGGCGTAGCAATAAGTTTTTCATATGGACTGATATTCGCTTACAGCTTAAAGTGTTTGTATTGAAAATGTACATATTATAAATGTATGTAAAAAAATAAAAGTTTTATGTAAAAAAATTGAATATTATTTGTTACACAAAATGTTTAACATTCAAAAGAATAATTCTTATTTAAAATATATAAGTCTAGTAGTATATATTTGTTTTACTTTTTATGCCTTTCTTTTTCAACGGGTATTTAATTAAGAAATATCAGAGAAGTAACAAATATTCATTTCCTAGAAATGCATTTATCCTTAAAGTGAATTATTTAAATATAAATTTTTCAGAAACTCTCTTTTGAAGAACAAAAGTGGGATAGACTTAAAAAAAAAAAAAAAAAAAAAACTATTCACTATTGTTTTTTAATTAATTTTTAATGTGTTGATTTAATTTTTTCCTATCATGAATGTTTACACAATTACAAGTAATCCAATGTTGTTTTGGTAGGAAGATTAAGGAGAATATTACCCCCAGCTTCCAATATTGTTAAGTTTTCAATATAGACTTCTCGTACGGGAGGGGAAACTGCTCCCTCGTTTCAAAATGTCATATTTCATGAGAATAGAACCATTAATTGGAAATGGGTAGTTTACAATGGTCATCCAATGAAATTTTTCATGCTATGTTTGATATTTATAGAGGCTCTTTTAACCAGTAATGTTAAAAACTAATAACATAGCCCAATTTTACAGTACAAGTTCAGCTTTGGATACACCGAAGCCTCCTCACTTCTTTTAATCCCCACTTTTGTGGTGTACCAGCTGCCTATGATTTTCAGAAATCCCTTAAAAGATATCAAAGGTTCATATAAATTTGCATTGCGGTAAGCCGCTGCATTTATTTACATTTATTACAGTTTTTTGTCTACATTCTGTTTTCTGCCAGACGTCATCAATAAGCTCACTTCTTTTGCATTGAAGAAAAGGGCTCCTCATAACCACGAAATGCATGTATGCTGTATCTGTGATCAAATGTAGCTGAGCCTTGTTTCTGTAGTCAGGTGTGACAAATCAAACCATTTAACAATGCCATCTGAAAAAGGAACTAATGTATATATAATATATTTACATTTTATACTTACTACCAAAAATTCATTCACAAAAGACATTATAATAAGAATTGTAGAAATATGGGAAACAAAGAAGACAAAGATTAATTTTCAGTTAATAAATCTACTACAACCATATCAAGTAATTTAAAGAAAAAATCATGGTATGGAACTGAGATTTTGGAAATTTAAACCATGGCGATGCAGTTGTTGTGAATGGTACCGATAAAAATCGGCTGTTTTTCTAAATGTAAAAGATAATGAATACTACTGATTTCAATGATCACTCATTCCAAGGATATTTTGAGAATTTGGAATCTGTACCTAACATTTTTTTCTTAATTTTAAAAATTATACCAATCCTCCAAAAAAGAGAAAAAGTTAACAAAAGGGATATTTAAACTATTTTGCTATTTACATTCAAGAAAATCTACAAAAAAAAAAAAAAAACTTATCTAAGGTATAAATATATCATATAGCGCATTTTAAAAATGTAAATAAAAAACGTCTTGTAAAGTACATACAGTCGACTCTCAAACCCACTGAGCTGAAATCCGCAATTGAAGTAGTGAGAAGCAAAGGGATGTAAGTGCAAAAATTAAAAATTTGGAGCCAACTAGAGGACAAAAGGTAGGTGAACCTCTCCTCTGTTTTGGGGTAAGAGATATTACTAATAGCAGGGGGGGTGGAGAAAGGACACCTGTTGGCTCGAGACTGAAGAGGGCCTAAGATTTTTAAAAGGAGGGGTAAAATATGTAAAGAGACGTAGTTGTAAACAATTTGGAGGGGGCTTGTAAAAGTCATTTGTGACGGGCCCCAAACCGGTTAATGAAGGCCTACCTAAGACTGCAACTTCAAAGGTTTTTTACTCAAAACTCGAAAATGTCCATTTACTTCTCAGTGTTTCAATTGTCTAAAATTTGCACAATATTTCAGATCAAAACAATGAAATTTACACAATAAAATATAGAGTTGGAATCTGAAATAAAAATAATATTTAAAATTAATGATAAGAAAAGTTAAATGTTTAAAAAGTTGAATAAATTTGTGTTTTAAGGTTAAATTCCAACACATTGTTTGAATAATAAGTCTATCATAATTATTTTATAATAGGATTTGTACTGACTACTGACTGTCAGATTTCACTACTTCAAGATTTCTTTCTGGTGGTTTTTAAAATGTAAGGTATTAAACTCTTACAATTTCATTTAATACATAAAGCAGTTACTTTCAATTAAGTGTCAATGATTGAAAAAGGGGGAAAAAATCAATATGTGAGGAAATAAAATAAGTACAAGTTCTAGAACACTGAATAATAAAAAATAAATACACATAGCATTATAGGTTTAATTTCGTTAGACCTGGGCTAATTTTTTTTTCCTTAAAAATAGCTCAGAAAATGACAGAAGTAAAATTAAATGATCATTATGAGCTGTAATAATCGAAAATAAATTAAGAATGCTGCAACAGAGAACAAATTGTAAAATTATTGTTCTGAAAGCTTTTCCAAAGTTTCATTATCTATACACTGTACAACTTTTCTTTCATGCTTGCCTGAACATTCCCCATAATATCTAAACCATCACCATCATAAAGGATGAACATGTGATTTTGAAATTCTAGAGAGTTTGCTTCTTTAGCAAGAAGCTTTCTCTCACCAGCACTTTTCTCGAGATTTGAAAGAAGCAAAGTACTGAAATAAAAATTCAAAAAAATTCAGAACTTTTCCACGAATTCAACTTTAGAAAATTTGTACACGAAACATTGAATAACAATTTGTAAATCCATATTGTGGTATTTTGTGATGTATTAAAAACTTGTTAACGGTACGAAAACAAGTTACATTTTGAAATGTCTGGCTAGTGCCACCACTCACAAAACTAATTGCACACAATGTTTCAAGTTTTAATAACTCCAATTAATTTTTGACAGTTGCTTCGTTAAATTAAATACAGAATACAAAATCATAAATATTTTACATATAATCAGATATGAAATAAAAATCCAAAAGTATTCAATATATTATGCTAATGGCAGTGTTAGAAATCCTTAGAAAAAGTAACTAGTCCGTTAACAGAATAACTGGTCAACTAAACAACAAATGCAGTTAAACTAGAAATGTGTTCCTACATCAGATTGTAACCATTTTACTTAATTTTTAATTTTTTGTAAAATCTTCAAAATGTAGTTATAATTGGCTTTAATTAAAAATTCATCTAAGAAAAATTTACCTCAATTTAATCAAACAAAATTACTGCAAATTTAAAAATAAAATTTTAAAGCTGTAAATAATATGATATTTCTGAATTAGAGATGATCATTAACTACTATTACTACTATTGTTGGAGCAAGTCTAACCCAATACTCCGACAGTATCATAATGTTGTGAAAAAGATCTGCGTAGACTTCACAATGCTGCCAGATTAGGTTTGCACCGACTTTAGTCTCAGGGACTTGAACTCTATTTCATGGTGGTGGGACCAGGACCCGGGATTAAGACATCAGGGGGCCCTAGGCTGTCGGGGCTCATCTGTAGTCAATCCTTACAATTTTAACCATTAGCCAAAATAGTTACGGGCCTTTTGGGATCCCAGGCCACAATCTAGTTTGCCAATTCGGTAAGCAGGGCTTGGGTTTGAGTTTTCACTGGCCTTGGACTAGCGGACTGCCAGCGATTTCAATCGCTGCTCATGGGGGAAAAAATTATTAGCATACTTTTGGAAACTGGTATCACTAAAACTTTATGTGAACGACTTCCATCCAATTTAAAGTTTTCTTAAATTAAATTAAGAGGAGGTAATCTAGAACAGTGGTTTTCAACCAGGGTTGGCCGGATTGGACCCAATGGGTTTTTTTTTTTTTTTTGAAAAACCCATTTAAAAAAACCTATTATTTAGCCCACTTTTGGGTTTTTTTAAATTTTTTGAGAAGTTTTTTAAAAAAATAATTAATTTAAATATTTTTACAATTTAAACTTCTATTTTGTTTGTTCTTCACCACAGATAATGGACATAAAAATGAATTTTGAACTTTAATAGTATTTCTTAACTCTTAACGGCATTAAAAATACTTCAAAGATTTAAAAAATATATATTTAACTTTTATCTTTAACTGGTCAATAAATAACTCAAATTATCTTGACTAAGTCCTGTCACGTCTGGTTTTCTCAATATTTGTAGATTGTACAGAGGAAACTACTCTAGCTAAAAAGGCTTTCATGTGAATTATTTTCTGCAACCCGACACGTCACAAATTTCGAATTAACAAGTTATATTTTTTTTAGAAATTAACAGGTTTTACAAATGGTCGGACAGAAAACAGAATAGGATGTACAGTATTTTCATTATCTTACAAAAAAGTTTAATATTTCTTAATCTGTACACAGAAATAGAAAAACAGGCAACATAAAATTCAAAGAAATGTCTTGATTAAGCTGGAATTCAGTAAATAGGGATTTAAACTACTTGAGGTTCTACAGTAGTTTTGCATAAAAAAATGAAATGCAATAAAGTAAAATGCAAAAAAAAAAAAAAAAAAAATAGTAGTAATTAAAAACGAACAATAGATTTTATCACTCAAGAAGTAATTTTGCCTTAACTGTTGGTAATCATGGAAACTAAAAAATCTGAAACTTCACCATTCTTGGGTTTTGTCGTCTTTCATACTCTTCTTCAGAAAATGTTGAATTTTAACTAGTTTTCCAGCTTTTTTTACCCCAAGACAATTCTTGTGCTTTGTTCATATACTTCGCTACAATATGCTACAAGTACCCTACATTTTTCCCTAAAAAAAGACAAAAAAACCCACATTTCTTTTAAAAAACCCAGCTTTAGTTGGGTTTTTTGGGTTTTATTTAAAAAAACCCAAAAAACCCTGGGTCCATGGGCTTTTTTAAAAAAAACCCGGGTTTTTGCCAACCCTGTTTTCAACCTCTCTGAATCCATGTACTGCTCTCGCATATCATTAACTATGTGTAGCTCCAACAACTTTTCGTTCAAGAGGTAATAGATTTAATATCTAAAAATACTATAAATCACAGCAGAAAATCAGATAGCAAATGAAACAACACAGGACAGGCAGATATTGGCTGTACAAATGCAAACACTTGTCTTGCTCTCAAAAACAAAAGAAGTACATAAAATGCATGAAATACAGTTCATTTTGTTGACTGTGACTGATCTATTACCAATGCAAATGGTTTTTAATGTAAGGAAAACTTGCAGTAGTTAGTGAACAGTGAAAATTGATGCGTCACAACATGGAACATGGGTGTTTCAGTGAACATAGACAATAGCTTGCATTTTTTTTTAAACTTATTGTGAACCATAAGAATAAAATTAAAGACTAATAAATTCTAGGAAGAATTTAATATCAGTAGAATAAACGGTACCAGCATAAGATATAACGTAGAAGGATTTAGGTACCACGAATGTAAACAAACATTTATCTTATTTTTTTTTAAAAAATACATAAAATTAGGGAAACACGGTTTACTTAATCTATGTGAATAGCTTTTAATTTGTGAAAAATGTGTAACGAATGTGTTTAGCGAGAAAAATAATAGCAGCAACACAATATAGAACATGATCATGGTGGTTCATTCAGGGATTATAAACAAAATTTTATGATATACACATTGCATAAGATGCTTCAACACACAATGAAATGTCATAAAAAGCTTCATAACTAAGTTGAAATATGCAGAATTTTTTTTTAAAAAAGAGGCAGAATTAACACCAACACTACACTTCAACGAATGTAAACAAACACTTACGTTACTCTGAAAAACCGAAAAAAAACCCCCATAAATTTCGTGATATACGGATTTTTTGGTGACTTTAATTCATCTAACATGGAAATAGTTTCATCAATTCAAGTAGTGTTTGATGGAAGGAAAATGTGCGACAATAACATTAACAACACATGCACAATGGTGGCTCAATGGTTTACTACGCGAACGTAAACAAAACTTTATATCTAATTCTCAAATAAAATCTGTACCTAAAAGGAACATAAGACTGATTGCCTTTGATACTTCAACTTACCTGGTATTGAAATAAGTGCTTTTTAAACCGAAGAAATTGATAAAACCTTTCCTAATTCCACATATATTAGACCTCACTTAGCTCCTCGTAGCATGGTGGTTCAGCTCAGTAAATCAGACGGCAAACGAAAACAAAACTTTATTTAATTCTCAAAAAAAAATCAGAACCGAAAATGACATAAAACTTGTTGCATTTAATACTTCAACTTACCTGGAATCCAAATAAGGGCTTTTCAATGCCAAGAAATTTGAATGATAACTTTTAATTTGGCAAAAAATAAACCTCACTCAGCTACTCCGTAGGAATAACATGGGAATGAAAGCAAAGAGGATGACGTCACTGAGCCAGCGCTAGCGGAAGTGACGTTTTTACTAATGGACTCCATTTCCATTTTTAAAATCCCCCGGTTGGGTTCTTCCGGGGAGTTAATGGGCAGTCCCTGGGCTGTTTAGTTTGAAAATGGAAAATGGTTCAGTTTGAGATTCCTTATTAACATCGGACCATTCTCCCTGGGCTGTCAATTCAACCATTCGGGGAAACCGGTTGCAATGTGCGAACACATTACTTTCCGCTCCCTGTACGGTTCAGTAACTGTCAAGATAACCTAAAAGATATAACATGTCTAGAAATTGGCAACACTTCTGTACAGCATGGATTTCCTTTCCACGATTTTCCGACTTTCGTAAACAAAGCTACTCTCAATTTTAAGTTAACTAACGACTTTTTTTCAATTCAGATTTAAAAGTTGTTTCCCCATGTGCCGTTGTGTATTTTATTTATTTTTTAAGCAGTGCTGTGATAAAGTTTTTTTGTATTGAAATAGTTAACAATAGTTTTTTAAAGGAAGGAGCAGTTAAGATAAGTATGAATTAACCTATGCCTAACCGGCAGTACCACGTTTTTCGAATATATGGATCGGTTTGAGCTGATTTTCTCGCCAAACGATGTCAATGATACCTGAAAATGTCTGTGTTTGCCATCGGTAATCGAACAGATACTGCGAACTGTAAAACCTACTTTTTCTAGCACTGAAAACCGAGCCTTCAGTAATACCCTCTCTACCTTCTTCCGAAACAGTAAAATCCTATATTCCGGCCTTTTTTTTTTTTTTGCAACTTCACTTCCTCTTAAACAATAGGCCCCAGTTGAAAATTTTTAGCTGTACAGCTGTTACTTGTTCATGCCAACGCATCTGTTGGTTGTTTATCCAATGCTTTCTCTCCCCAATGAATGCCACTTCTAGTTCTAGGCTTCAGTAAGTTTCTGTATTGATTTTATGCAAATGATTTTTAAAGCGATTGTTAACAACAGCAAAGTTTAGAGATATGCTGTTCGTCCTGTGTAAACCCTGTACATTTAACCCGCAAGAACGCGCCCTCGAACGAAAATAGGAACGCTCAAGAGGGCACGCCAGTGGGGAACTTTTGTAATTTACTTAGCAAAACTTTATTTCACCGACATTTTAGCCTTTTTTTGGAGTTGCATCAGAAATTGAAAAATTTTTGTTTATGTTTGATGTTAGATACTGCACTCTGGTCCTTATGATTCTTGACAAGTTGGAATGCCAAGTCTCTAATGATTAGGGTTCTCTTTTTATATATTTGAGGTTGGATTGAGTAAAGCTCTTTGAGTTCATTGTTGCTACATTTAGAAAAAAAAAAACAAAACCACGATTGGCCATCTGTTTGAAATCCTTGCTGTAGAATAAGCAGCAACCTTTTCATTGACAATCTCAATTCTTTGCTAATGTCATTGGCATCTTTTTCACAAATAAAGTTATCTTTGATGCTTTGCATATAAATATTAGTAGACTTTCTTCAGATAATGTTGGCCACGAGTCTAAAGGTGTTGATATGTTGCTTGCATACTTTGTATTTCCCGTAAGTTTCAAAATACGCTATATTCTTCGTCGGTGTTCTTATATTGAAGCCATGTTTTTCATTCATCCATTTTGTTCAACGATATTTTCCGTTTAAAAAGTTTCATTTTTATGACGAATAATATTATCTTCAGATAAATCGTAAGTTTTATTATTAGAATTATGGCGGCTATCCTTGGTCACATTATCAGGATCCTCCTTAGATTAGTTGATCGATTTATCATCAGTGGAAACTTTAAAAAATTTTCTTTACAGATGTCTCATTTACTCATCATACATCAGGTAAGCTCAACATTTTCGACAAAAGTGAGAATCACAAGGACTTTCCAAAACAATCACCTTGCTGCAGCAACCCTCAGAGTGGCAGAGAATTATGTATAGGGCTTTGTCTTTTGTACCTTCTGTTTTGTTTTCTTGAATAATTAACATGCAAAGATTTATCTCAAAGTGAGATGCGACCCTATTCGTAATATGTTGTGCACACAGCTACCTTAGACCCAAAGGCCACGGTTTCATCCATGACTATCATGTTCTCGACTTGTTTAGAGAAGTGTAATCCATGAATAGAGTTCTTTGCAAGTGTACATAAACTCAGTATGTTCCAATTAAAGAAATTGGGATCTAAATTCAATTTATAATGTTGAAAGTTGCCATCCACCTAATGTTGTGATTAGTGATTGCAATACCCGTATACCAAATATTGGTATTTTGAGCAATTTTGTAATACCGGTATTTGCTGAGGTAAAATACCAGTATTTTTGGTATTAACTGAAAATAAGTTTTAATTAAAGAATTTTCAATTTAACTTATGAAATATCCACTTATATTTTAAATGTACATTTTTTTTTCCATGATACAGAACCAAAATCATTTTATTGATGTAAAAATGTGACTTCAAAAGCACGAACTAATAAAATATCATTAAACTAAAGTAGCGGAAGTACTGCAAAATGATACTGCCATTACTAGATTGTGAGATGAATCGCATTTTCTTGGGCTTTTGTGCACTATGTTTTAATTTTTTCCATTTCCCCGACTACTCTTTCCCTTTCGTGAAAGTTAATTTAGAGTAATTTTGAATGCTTTTGCCCAATGAGACCCTTTTTCTATGCATCAATTGCAGTAATACTATGAAATTTAAAAAAAAAAAAAAATTGTCTCAAACGTTCTACATTTTGACCAAACTTTTCTTGTAAGCATAACAAATAATAATTTGTTGTTATCAGAAATGGTTTGTTGTCCTGTCTAGCTAGTTGGCTTTATACTTGGCAAGATAATGTTTAGAAATTATACAGTGCCTTGAAATTTTGCTTAGAGGTAAAGATTAATTAATTGAAACATATTTTCAGATATTTACGTAATTGCAATTGTAAAGAATAGAGTAAAAAAAGTGAAAACGAATAAGAGAAACTAATAAGATCAAATTTAGTCAAACTTATCATTAAATTCCAACCAAATGGCTAAAAGCAAACACAAACCTCTCTTGCTCAGGAGAAAATGATGTTAATATTAGAAAAGTATAGTCTCTCAGAAAGAAATAACAACTTACTATAAATTTAAAAAGTAATAATATTACACGCAATAAAAAAAAAAACACACACTCACAAAAAAATTTATCCAAAAATAAGACGTAAGAGACCGACTTATTTGCAGATGAAGGACTTCTAGACAATTCAAGGAGGTGAATCGCGCATTGCTAACAGTACCACTGACCTGCATGTATTTAAAAAGAGGATTTTCAACTGTAGGAAAGCTGAGCACTAAAATTAGTTCCAGGCTTACACACAATTAAATTAATGAATTATGTTTTTTACTACTACTGACTTTTTGTTATGAAATTTTTCTTCATTTTATATTATTTCACTATATGTTTTCATAAATAATACAATTTTGTACAAAATTGGAAATCTAACAGCAAAAATTTTTGTTTACAAGCATTTTTTCAGAAATTTCAAATACTAGTATTCTGGTATCAAGTTTCAAAAATACCAAATACCAGTATTGCAATCCCTAGTTGTGATGCTTTAAATAAGACATTTCGTCTTTTCTCGTTAACCAAAAATTAAATTTTTTTCAAATGAAAATTGAGATTAAAAACAAATCTCGCCCAATATTTCGATCTAAAACTTTTACAAAATGAGTAGAGCAAGTAGACAACTTCATCATTGGCAATTCATCGCTCATTTGGCGCAATAATTTTTTTTCTACCAGAGGAACACATAGGCACAGACATTTGCTTTGTGGTTCCTTTTTGAATTATTAGTAGCCACTTTATCCAGGACTTGAATGAAAATTAGCAGACTATGTTAAGGTTCCACAATGAAAGGCAAGTGTTGGCAAATGAGTACCGTTGTGTTGTTACTCTGCGTCATAAGTTTAGTAGTTTTTCCAACAGCTGAAATGTTCTATGTCTATGTGTGAAGCAATCAGTCAAAAAATTTGGATTTTACGTATGAAATTAAGTGTGATGGATCGATAACTGAAGATGTAAAACTTCGTTTGGCAATGGTTGATGAATTCAACAGGAAATTGGATTGAAGATTTTGATAACTGTTGCGTTCTACAATGTATTCTAGTGGATTGTTATTAAGCTGCAAAGGTTTATGAATTAACTTAAAATTTTTTTGCTTAAACAAATAAGATGAGCTCTCAGTAAAGTAAGGGAGGTATGCTTTTAATTTTCTTTTTCAGAAATTGCAATGTATGAACGAAACTTTACTGAGAGAAGCTAGTTAAGAAACGTCTTTTCAACATTTCGAATTGAGGAGTTGGCTGCCTCTAATGAGTTTCCCCTCCTCAATTTCTGTGAACTTTTTTTTTGAGTTTTTAAAAAATTTGTTGTGCTGAATTCATATAATCTGTTGTTTAAGAAAACTGTTCAATGATCTGCAAGAAAATTGTTCTAAGGGCTTTTTAATCTACATGTTACACTAGAAGGCATCCATTTAATAATTCAAATTTTCTTCTGAAGTCTTGTTGCTATTTACCTATATTATATCAAGCATTAAAAAAAAAAAAGTAATTTTCGTAAAATCTGAAATTTGTGCTTTTATGAGCCTATTTATGCAAAACTTTCAATACTCCAATCCATGCAGGCTGCCCAATAATTATGACAAAACTATTTGATTCCTACTTAAGTAGGAAAGGATCACATTCTGCTTTTTGTTTAGTTGTTGGTTTAAGTGTATTATATTTTAGCTGGCATCTTTTTGTCATTTTTCTGTTTAATTTACAATGTGTGAATTTCTAGACTGATATATATCTTAATTCCCTTCTCTCCAGTTTTCTATAAGATGGTTTTTATAGTAAAAATTTTTCCAAATAGGCTACTGTTAAACAATTTCAAAAACAGCAGGCTCAAACTATCAAACCTAGATACAATATAAAATGCCTGTGAAGATATATTTCTACTAAAATTTTCTGTAAGCAGTATTACAAGAATCTAGAGTGCTACGTTGTCTCAGTCAATTTTCAAAAGTTATACCAAAGTAGACAGTCGTTATGTGACCAGTATGGTTGCTAAAGCTCGATGATTAATAACTGTTGGTTTCATTTGCAAAAAAGAATAACTTTTCTTGTGAAATTAAACAGAAGTCAAAACTGTCTGCAAACTTAGAATTTTCTTCGATGATATTTCGCATGTTTGTTTTCTCTTTTTTGCTTGATACTGGTTTTGTGAATATAGGTGGGTGTTTGTTAAGTTGTGACCAATTTTTCAGATTAACACTTGTGCTCGCAGTCAGATGATGCTCTCTATAAGGCATGGCATACTGTTTTACCTCCGGCTAGATCTGTCATGTATCTTAAGGCATGGAAACAGATAATATAGGGAGATCTTCAGTGTTATGCATAAAACTTGATTTAGCAGAGAGTCTTAGCAGACACTTCTTGGGTTGCTGATAGTTTTTTAAAGAATTTACAGGGCTCTGATATGCTAGATTTGATTATGGATACCAAATTTATTGCTCAACGGCAAAAGGTTATTTGAAGGCTCTCAATCCAGTGCGTAATCAGGCACTGCACGTCTGCACAGGAGTCTTCCGAACCTCGCCTATCATCAGTCTTTTTAACCTTGCACACAAAGTCTCTAAACAGTAGAAGTCTCAAACTTCTCTTTATGACAAAAGCGACACTTACCACCCATTATACCTTCATATTTTTAATCCATCTAATGTTTTATTTCTGCTTCGTCCATCAATGGGCCAAACATTTAAAATCCGAATGTGTCTGGTGATCTCAGACCTGCAGCTATCAGATTTCGATACTCTCGTTACAATAGAACTAATTGAACCACAGTGTAAAGTAATTCCTTCTACAATCAAAGGACTTTCACAAGCCGACAGCCAGTACGGTTTATCAACAAATCTTTCATGATATTAAAAACAAATATTCTGAATGTAGACATTTTCACCGACGGGTCAAAAGCAAGTGAACAGGTTCGCTGTTCTGCAATAATTAATAGTCACGTTACAGCAGAACAAGGACCTCCATCTTGCTCAGTATTTACCTCGGAAATAAAAGCTAATTTTACATTTCTACAATCAATAATCCAGTTGAACCATAAAAAATGGGTGATATATGCACTGAGAGTTCAGTGGAAGCCTCAATCTCTGCAATAATAACCACCCTATAATCATTCGGTCCTATCATCTGCACAAAAATCTTACTCAAAGTAATTTTCATGTTCACTTTTGTTGGATGCCTGGTCGTGTGGGCCTTTAAGGCAGAGAAGCAGCCAATTCAGCTGCTAGAGCTGCAAGAATCCTGATCGATGAGTGTTCCTTTCGATGACATTAAAAAGGCCATATATGAATGTCTCTACACGCATTGGCAGCGGACCTGGAATTCGGAAACTTAAAATAAACTACACTCAATCTAATACTTGACGAAAGGCTTTAAATCATTTCTACTTACAAGGAGAGAAGCAGTTTTAATAGCTCGACTTGGCGTTGGTCGTACCATTTTCACCCATAAATGCTTGTTTTGCCTCGAATCAGCTTGTGCAACAAATGTAAAGTAAATCAGAGAGTGTTACTTATTTAATGTAACTGCTCAGATTTTAATCAAATGTTTTATAAATGTTAATTGTTTTAATCCATCTTTGAATCAGTTGCTGGGGGACTCGCCCCATCCCGGGTTGTTTTCCTCCTCCAAGAGGTAGGTTTCTCCTTTTTGCTTCCTTTTACATGGTAAAGGAAGTATTCACGAAAAGAATTTCACTCAAAAATCGGCCTTAACTTACATTTTGCTTGCCCCCCCCCCCCCCCGAATGAATATTAAGTGTTTGTAACCAGACCACATGTGGATATTTGCCTAAGAATGTATATACAAACGAAGTATCCATTTTGACGATCCCCAAGTTAATTACAAGTTTTCTTGTGTTGTCCGTTTGTATGTGCGTATGTATCTGGCATAACTCAAAAACGGTATGTCCTAGAAAGTTGAAATTAGGTACATAGACTCCTAGAGAGATTTAGTTGTGCACCTCGTTTTCCAGTTGTATTCGGATGTGCCAAATGCGGTTTTTTACCCCGTTTTTGGGGGAAATTATTGTCAATTCCAATGCTAACTCAAGTGATGTTATAATTTGGCAAGCACTTGTTGATATATATTCCGACGCTTTTGGTCATAAAGTTTTGTCGCCAACTTGGCAACAATTTGGCTTTTTTTAAAAAATTTGGTATCAATTTATCGATATTTAGAGAGTTAACCATTGAATCACATTAAAATTGCCAATATTGGAAAAATTTATCTGTGTAAATGTTTTATTATTTTTTTTTTTGCTTTGGTTCGCTACGAACTTCGGGTGGAAATATTTAAATTGGAGTAAAGAAAGTCATGTGATGCACACATAAAATGTCATGTGATGCTCGTTAATTGTCTGCCTCGTCATTATGTGGATTTGTCTTTTTCTTATTTTTTAGCGTTTGTTGTATGGCAATAATTTCAACAATTTTGATTAAATTTTTACTTTGTTTAAATGTTTACATCTATATCACGAATTTTATTCTAACTGCTTTAAACTTTGTCTTTTACTTGAAAATACATTTACATTTAACACTTTCAGTCTTTGTATCAAATAGAAAATAAATGATGTCAAGTAATCGTTTGAAGCAGTATAGCCTCCAGGGCTCTTGTGATAATAAAATCAAAAAAACCAACCAACTTACTACTGTATATTTCCATAGAAGTATAAAAAGTTGTTGCATCGATAAATGCAAAGATTTTCATATTTAGTGGTCTTATTTGGTATGTATTGTCTAAAGTCACAACGACCCCGAAATTGTTCTAGTTTCTCGGCAATGGTGACAAACCCACATAAATTTCTTTTCAATTCTGATTGAAAGCGGCAAAGATTTAATTTATTGCAGCAAGTGTATCGTCTTGTGTTCTTGAATCTCTGGTATGTATACTTTGTCACAGAAATATGCAGAGTGTATGTGATGTCTTATGAAAAAAAAATTAGACCTACAATATTAGTTTTCAAATTAACGATATATTTCGATTACAGCAGAATCAAGCTTAATTACAAAATGAAAAAATTTAATAAAAAATATTTAATAATCAGGATGAACTTAACATCATAAAAGTATGTAAACAGAAACACATACATATAGCAAATTTTCAAAAAAAGAAAAAAATTAGTAATTTGTTGGATAGTTTTTGGCCATAATAACAGCTCTCAAACAAGTCTATCAACAAATATTTTATGACATAAAAAGAAAGTATTTTGAATACAATTCCATTTTCACCGACGGGTCAAAAGCAAGCGATCACGTCGGCTTTGCTACAATAATTAACGATCAAGTTACCGCAGAAAAACTAAACCCATCTTGCTCAGTATTTACCTCAGAAATAAAAGCTATATTTAAATCTCTTCAATCAATAGCCCAATCTAATAAAAAAAAAATGGTTAATATACACTGACTCGAAGAGTTCAGTGGAAGCCATTACCCACTGCAATAATAATAGCCACCCCCATAGTCATTCAGTCATATCATTTATACAAAACTCTTATCCAAAATCATTTTCACGTACTCTTTTGTTGGATCCCTGGTCACGAGGGCATTGCCGGCAATGAACCAGCCGACTTGGCTGCCAGAGCGTAAGTATCCAAACCGATGACAGTGTTCCTTTTGAGGATATTAAAAAAGCCATCTGTGAATGTCTTAACACATTGGCAGCAGAACTGGAATCTTGAAACTCAAAACAAATTGCATTCGATCAAGCCCTCGACTGCAGGTTTCAAATCATTGCAGCTTACCAGGAGAGAACAAGTTCTATTAGCGCGACTACGCACTGGTCATACCAGATTCACCCACAATTACCTCTTATGTCGTGAACCAGTTCCAACTTGCATTACATGTAATGTAAATCAGACAGTGTTACACATTTTAAGTAACTGCCCTAAATTTAATCAAATTCGTTTTAAATATTTTAATAATTTTAATCCATCTTTGAATCAGTTGCTGGGGGACCCACCTCATCGTAATTTGTACTCCTTTTTCCAGGAGATTGGTTTCTCCTTTTTAATTTAGTGTTTGCGTCGTCAGAATGTGATTTTGTCCTTTTCTTGATAAGCACGGTTATTGTCAATCTATTGTTTTATCCATTTAAATGCTTTTAATATTTACATGTTCTTCCCCACTTATTTTAAAGTAGTGAAGTTTTATTCCTTTTATCTCAAAACAAGTTTACTTTCACAATGTCATGATTTCATATAAAGAAAACGTTTGGCGCAGTGTAGCCCTCAAGGGCTCTTGTGCCATTAAAATTAAACAAACCAACCAACCAAACCAGATCATGCTCAAAATGGCTTACAGAAAAAGAGATTCAGATAATTAAAACACAAAAAGTACCTTATCCAGATGCAAGAAAACTAATTGAATCGCGCACACCAACAACAGGTCTTTCATATGCTTCAGCCGTTAAAAAGGTACTGAAGTCTAAGCACACAAACAGGTACCCAAACCGACACTTTTATTAATGCAAAAACTGTAAACACAACCAAATCTTTTCAGAAAAGTAATCATAATCAACAACAAATACTGTATCTGTTACTGTGAATGGAAAAAAACCAATCCCTCAAAATTCGAAAAAACTTATTGAAAAAAAGAAAATTGTCCAAATGCGCGCAAGAATTGGGGGTATCCTCTTAACAGAGGCCCCCAAAATTTTATAACTTTAAAAAAGTATTTTTACTTTCTAGCAAGAAAGTAAAATTGAACAAATCACAAATAGAAAAATTCCAACAACCTCCTTCCTAGGAGGAGGACGAGGATATTGATTTTGAAGATCTTCCGCCATCCGACTATGAAGGGTGCACGGACCATCCTCCTTCATGAGCTGCTCCCTCTTCTTCCGGCCGTTTCTCCATTCTTTTTTCTCCATGGCCCTGAGCATCCTCTCTTGGAACTGTCAGAGTTACTCGCATAATGTCACAGACATCAAGGATCTTGTCGAATATCACCAACCGGCCATATTTTGTCTGCAAGAAACATTTCTGTCCCCTGTTGATAGACCGAGATTGAAAGATTTTGACATGTACCGCAAGGACTGCTTGTCAGGAGACCGTCGTTGTAGAGGAGTGGCATTGCTAATCGTTAATGATTATGCATCCAGCCAGCTCAATATGAACACATCCCTGCAAGCAGTAACTGCGCGCGTTCACCTTCACTCGCTGTTTACAATCTGTATCGTATATATTCCACCTTCTTACGACTTGAGAGGCGTGGAATTGCAAACACTTGTAGATCAACTTTCTCCCCGATTTGTTCTCTTGGGGGATTTTAATGGCCATAATCCTCTCTGGGGGAGTTCAGACTCCTACAGCAGAGGTTTAGTCATTGAAAACTTTATTGAAGACAACGATCTGTGTGTTCTTAACAACGGTGAAAATACATATTTCCACCTTCCTACGCAAACCTACCATGCCATCGATCTTGTAATATCCGCACATTCCTTTCTGCCACTTCGGGATATCCAGGTGCAGGGTGGTCTCGACACCAGTGGCAATTTTGCGATCCGAATAACTTTTACTGGACGATGCAGCGATCAGCAGCATTATCAAGCCAGACTTCGCATTGATCGAGCTGATTGGGCAGCATTTACCCAGTTAGCAGAAATAACATCGAGAAACGTGACTGATATTGATATCGACGTAGCGGTAAAGCGAGTAACGGAGATCATCTTAAACGCAGCGAACGCTGCCACACGAAGAACCTCTAAAGGCAGGAAGAAATTTCCTAAGCCTTGGTGGAACTTTGACTGTCAGGAGGCTCACAAGAAGCAAAAGAAGGCATGGAACACATTTCGTCGTTACCCAACCACACAAAATCTCGTGGCACTTAAACGAGCTCGTGCTGAAGCTCGAAGGATTCGACGGAAAAGCCAGCGAGACTCGTGGAAGACCTATGTCAGCACCATCACGACGTCCACCCCATCCAAGAATGTATGGGGTAAAATATAAAAAAAAAAAAAAAAATCGCTGGAAACTACAATTCATCATGTGGATTCCATCGACCATTATTCTCCATTCTGGAGAATAATGGTCGTATTTTATCCGATCACAAAGAAGTGGCTGACTGCATGGGGACTTATTGGGCAGAAATCTGCAAGTAACTACTGCTCAAAATTTTTAACCATGGAATCACGCAAAGAACAAAAAGTTCTAGACTTTAACTCAAACATTTATAATAAATACAACATAAAGTTCACCCTTCAAGAACTGTATGCTGCCTTACGAAAATCAAAAAACACATCACCAGGTCCAGGATGAAATTCACAGTAGTATGTTAAAATATCTAAGCAGGTCCTCTTTAGAAAATATTCTGCATCTTCTCAATAGAATTTATTCGGAACACATATTCCCGAAATCCTGGAGTCAAGCAACAGTAATTCCTATCCTTAAGTCCAATAAACCATCTGAAAAACCTGAGAGCTATAGACATATAGCTCTCACCAGCTGCCTATGTAAAATAATGGAACGGATGGTAAACTCCAGGCTGATATACATTCTGGAGTCGCACCATCTCCATATCAAAGTGGATTCAGGCGTGGTTCATGCACAATAGACAACCTATTGCTTCTCGAAACATCAATAAGAGAAGCATTTTTATAAAGAAAACATCTAGTGAGGGTATTTTTTGACATTGAAAAAGCATATGACCGTACCTGGAGATTCGGGATCCTCAAAACCCTGCACGAGTATGGGTTACGAGGTAATCTACCCATCTTTCTCTCTAATTTTCTAAGAGACCGAATTTTTCGCGTACGTGTCAAGTCTGTTCTTTCAGATGCATTTATTCAAGAAGGAGTTCCCCAGGGAAGCGTACTAAGCGTAACTCTTTTTGTAATTGCAATCAACAGCTTAATCGAACACCTGCCTCCCGCTGTCAAAGGTACCATGTTCGTTGATGACTTTCAAATATCTTTCTCTTCATCGAGCATGAGTATCATTGAAAGACAACTTCAAATGGCTATTAATAAAGTATCACAATGGGCAGAGGAAAATGGCTTCACTTTATCTGCTCAAAAAATCTTCTGCATCCACTTCTGGCGTAAAAGAGGGCTTCACCCTGATCCAAGTCTTCTCCTTAACAATCAACCAATAACTGTAAAAGATCAAAGAAAATTCCTTGGTCTCACACTTGATAAAAAACTTAAATTTATACCGCATGTACAGGAGTTCAAAAAGAAATGTTTACTGAAATTAAATATCCTTAAAGTTTTAGCGAACACTTCTTGGGGTGCTGATATGATACAGTCTCTGTTAAGAAGATACAGGGCTCTTATACGCTCAAAACTTGATTATGGATGCCAAATTTATGGCTCCACGGCAAAAAGCTATCTGAAAGTTCTAGATCCAATCCACAATCAGGCACTGCGCATCTGCACAGGAGCTTTCCGAACCTCACCTATCAACAACCTTCATATTCTTGCTCATGAACATTCTTTAAACAATAGACGCCTCAAACTTTCATTGAACTTCTACTTCAAAACAAAACCTTATACTGATCACCCGTTACACCTTCATATTTTTAATCCATCTAATGTTATCTTACTTCTTCATCGTCCTACTGCAATCCCAACATTCGGGATCCGAATGCGCCGGGTGCATTCAGATTTGCAACTGTCAGATTTTAATACTCTCGATACAATAGAACTGATTGAACCATGGTGTAAAGTAATTCCATCTACCATCAACGACCTCGCTAAATTCTCTAAAGAGACTACCTCCAATACAGCTTACCAGCAAATATTCTGATTATCATGACATTTTCACTGACGGATCAAAAGCAAACGATCACGTCGGCTTTGCTGCAATAATAAATGGTCAAGCTACCGCTTTTCAATCACACCCATCGTGCTCGGTTTTTACAGCAGAAATTTTAAGCCATATTGATATCTATACAATCAGTAGCCCAATCTGCTCACAAAAAGTGGGTGATATACACTGACTCAAAGAGTTCAGTGGAAGCAATCACCCACTGCAACAATAACAGCCACCCCATTGTCATTCAGTCTTATCATTTATACAAAAGTCTTATACAAAATAATTTTCATGTACTCTTTTGCTGGATCCCTAGTCACGTAGGCATTGCCGGCAATGAAGCCGCTGATTCAGCTGCCAAAGACGCAAATATCCTAGTTGATGACAGTGTTCCTTTAGTTGACATTAAAAACGCAATATCTGAATGTCTTAACACGCATTGGCAACGGACCTGGAATCTCGAAACACAAAATAAATTGCATTCGATCCAGCCGACTAAAGGTTTCAAATCATTACAACTTACCAAGAGAGAATAAGTTTTGTTAACACGTCGCATCGGCCATACCAGGTTCACCCATAAATGCCTCTTATACCGTGAACCAGCTCCAACTTGTATTAGATGTAACGTCAACTAGACAGTGTTGCATATCTTATGCAACTGCCCAAATTTTAACCAAATACGTTTTAAATATTTTAATAGTTTTAATCCATCTCTGAAAGAGTTGCTGGGGGACCCACCCCAGTCCAATATAAACTCCTTCCTCCGGGAGATTGACTTCTCCTTTTTAATTTAGTGGTTGTGTCGTCAAAATGTAATTTTATCCGTTTTTCTTGTTACTGAAGGTTCTTTGACAACCTATTGTTTCAAACCCTTTCAAAAGTATTTAATGTTTACAGGTTTTTTAATACTTGTTTTAAACCTCTGTTGTTTATACCTTTCTCTCCAAAACATTTTTACTTTTATCATATCCTGATTTTGTATTTATGTATAAATTTTAAATTAAAAAATCGTTTGGCGCAGTATAGCCCTCAAGGGCTCTTGCGCCATAAAAAAATAAGTAAACCAACCAACCGTGCCAGACATCCGGTTAGGGTCTTGTAAATTGTATTAGAAAGGGCTATCGGTCTTCAGTTCTTCGGGACTTCCAGGTCGCCACCTTTGTGAATAAATATCGTCCTGGATGCCTTCCATTGATCGAGGATCCTCCTTGCCCGGCGGCAGATGTTAAAGATGACCGCAAGGGCCCGACCGTTCGGGTCCACGCCACGCCAGTATGCGTAGGTTAGCCTGTCTGGTCCAGGAACTGAATTCTCCGCCTTGGTGAGCGGAAACAACACCTCCGCGGGGGAGAAGCTACAAAAGTCCACGGGGTCGGCGGCCGAAGGCTTTGAAGCTACATCGTTCAGTCGGGCCGTGTCAAAGGACCGATCCTCTCCGAAGGTGTTAACCATCGTGGGGAAGGGGATCGAACATCTCCTGGAATCTTCTCCGAGGATGAGCTTAACAGCGCGCCTCCGATTCTGTCTGTAGAGGCGCTGGATGTCCCGGTGATTGCTCGGATTGGGAGGCCGCCTCGCAACATGGTTTCCAGATGGCTCCGTCAGCTTCACGTGGCGTTGTACGAAGGCAGTGTACTCCTCCAGTAGAGTGCAGAAGGGTTCTCAGCTGTCGTCACCGTAGGCGTTCAGAAGATCTTAGATGAATCCCCTTCTGCTCCTTTCACGCAGCAATTCTACGTTCTCCAGCACATTGGGAACCACTGTCACCATCAATTCGTCGACCTGGACCTGTGAAGCTCCGATTGAGGCAGTAGGTGACGGATCTCTGTTGCTCCAGCGACTTGAAGAATTGGCATCGGGGCTCCCGTTTGACACTGGCAGTGTCTCAGAATCTTTTTCCGGGAAGGCACGGGGAGGTGTAATTCCTGCTGACGTGGACGGCTGATCCTCTTCACCTGTTCTTGCAGTGCGGTTCCTAGGCAGATATCCAGTGGCCACTTTCCGATCCGGAAAACCTTTTCTGGACGCTGCACTTATCAGCAGAATCAGCAAGGCCGACTTCGCATTGATCGAGCTGATTGGGCAGCATTTACCCAGTTGGCAGAAATAATATCGGAAGACGTCACTGATATTGATATCGATGTAGCGGTAAAGCGAGTAACTGACATTATCTTGAATGCAGCGAACGCTGCTATACCAAGAACTTCTAACAGAAAGATCAAATTTCCTAAGCCTTGGTGGAACTTTGATTGTCAGGAAGCTCATAAGCAACAAAAAAAGGCATGGAACACGTTTCGTCGTTATCCGACCACATAAAATCTCGTGGCAATTAAACGAGCTCTTGCTGAAGTTCGAAGGATTCGACGAAAGAGCCAGCGGGAGTCGTGGCAGGCCTATGTCGGCACAATCACGACGTCCACCCCATCCAAGACTGTATGGGGTAAAATAAAAAAGATCGCTGGCAACTACAATACATCTTGTGCTCCCATTCTAGAAGAAAACGGCAATATTTTATCTGATCACAAAGAGGTGGCTAACTGCATGGGGACTCATTTAACAGAAGTCTCCAATGCAAATAACTATTGTTTTAAGTTTTTAACTATTAAATCACATAAAGAACAAAGAGTTCTAGATTTTAATTCCAACATTTCTATTCATTACAATGAAAAATTTACCTATCACGAACTAAATACTGCCTTACAAAAATCAAAAAACACATCACCAGGCCCAGATGAAATTCACAATAGCATGTTAAAAAATCTTAGCCGGTCTTCATTGGAAAATATTCTGCAACTTTTCAATAGAATTTATTTTGAACACAGATTCCCAAAATCGTGGAGTCAAGCAATAGTAATTCCTGTCCTTAACACTAGAAAGACGGAAGCGGTCATTTTGACCGCAAGCGATTTTAAAAAGCTCATATTTGCTGTGTTTAATTTTCGAACTCTTTTTCCTTCATTGACTTTTCCTAACTATTTATTAAGACCTCACAAAAGTAAATTTTATTTCTTTAGGCTCATTATTACAGTCGCTATAAATGTTTATACCTAGAAAGACTGACGGCGGTCATTTTGACCGCTCAACGATTTGTTATTTGTGCTTCCTTTTTTGTTCATTTTTCTCTTATCAGATATATGCTCTATGGATTTTTTGTTAGGGTGAAGTAACATGGGTCAGGTGCAATTCTTTGAACCGTTAGGAAAATGCGAAACACCTGTTGGTCACGTGCTTCTTTTTTTTCTGCTGTTATAGCAGGGGGCAAATTTGAGAAAGGTGACTTTGAAAAGCATGTGACCGGAAACGTGAAATTCTTTTGGTTTTGAAAAGGAGTTGATTTATAACAGGTGGATTCTAAAAACTTGTGTTGAAATTACTTTGTTTACCAAAACATGTGTTTTACTTGTAACCTAGGCGTTTGTTTCCTTCGATGCTCTTGAAGGATCCAGTCTCATAATTCTCTTCATGATGTCGCGTAGGACCGTAGGAAAACAAAACTTATCAGAAAACGAATTCTTGCAACTGTTGCAGGATTTGTCTGAAGTTGATTCTGGTTCGGATGAACAGTCGGAATTATCTAAAGAGGAATACATTCCTAGTGATGAAAATAACATACTATCATCAGATGATTGCGATAATTTTTCAGAACCTAGCATTGCACAAAATAATTCTTCTTCGGAGTCAGAAGTAGAAGAAATTTCGCAAATAAACTTTGTTGCGCAAGATATCATTACCAATAAAAAAAAAGGAAAAGGGTCAGATGCCGAAAAAAAAAATTGAGAAAAATTCAAGAACAGGACTCTCTCTCTCTCAAAATGAGAGCGAAACAAATGAAATAGCAAAGGATGGAACAGTTTAAAGTCGAGTTTCATCGGGAACTCCTACAGGCAGATTGCAGCAACATAATGTGTTGAAAGAAGGACCTTGCCCAAGTTCATTTGCCATCCGGCATGTAACTGTTGGGAGTTTTACAAGTGCGTGGAGACTTTTCGTAAACGAAAAAATTTTGCACTTCATACAGCAATGCACAGAAACGGAAGCCCATCGATGCTTGCAGGATAAGAGTTGGAAAATTTCTCTAGACGAATTGGATGCATTTATCTCCTTATTATACGTTCGTGGAGCATTTGTTTCCAAAGGAATTTCAGTCAACAATTTATGGTCTAAAACATGGGGATTGAACTTTTTTCATGAAACAATGACCCGCGACAGATTCAAAGAAATAATGCGTTACATGCGGCTTGATCTGAAATCATCAAGATCTGTCAGACTTCAAAATGATCGGTTTGCTTTAGCATCAGAAGTTTGGAATACCTTTATTCAAAATTGTTTGCTGTGCTATAAAGCAGGTGAAAACATCACAGTAGATGAGCAATTATTTCCTAGCAAAGCTCGTTGCCCATTTACTCAGTATATGCCACAAAAGCCCGACAAATTTGGAATTAAGTTTTGGCTTGCTGCTGATGTAGAATCAAAATACTTGTTGAATGGTTTTCCATATTTAGGAAAAAATGAAAATAGATCCAGCGATGAAACTGTAGGGGAAGCATGCAGTTGACCGTTTAGTAGAGCCGTTTTATAACACTGGAAGAAATGTTACAACGGATAATTTCTTCACATCATTAAAATTAGCTAAAAAGTTAAGAAATAATGGGCTTAGTCTCGTTGGCACTGTGGAACGTGCAAAGAAAGAAGTTCCTGATTCATTCAAGCACAAAAAGTCTGAATTATATTCCAGCAAAATGATCAAGCATGATAACATTACTTTGAAGTCATACCAAGGGAAGAAAGACAAAAATGTTTTATTGCTAAGTTCCTTGCATCCTACTCTCGAAGTTCCAGACAACGAAAAGAAGAAACCCGAAGTTGTTAGTTTCTACAATTCCACAAAATACGGTGTAGACGTGCTTGATCAGATGGCTCGAAAATACTCTACTAAATCTGCTTCCCGACGATGGCCGATGCAAGTTTTTTTTAATATTCTCGATCTGGCAGCTATCAATGCTTGGATTATTTACAGGGAAACTACAGGTACAAAGATTGAACATCGAGAATAGATTTTAAAATTAGCTGACGAACTCCGTGAAAAGTATATTACCTCTAAGACAGCACTTCCACTGATAAATTTAGCTACAGATGATGATAAAATCTCTAACTCTGGGAAAAAACGAAAACAATGTCAAATCAAAAAATGCGGGAATAAAACTACGAACATTTGTTCTGATTGCAAAAAGACTGTTTGTGGCTCATGCACAGGAAAAGTGATAAAGATGACTATTTGTAAATACTGTAAAAAGGAGTAATATAAGTATATTACGATTTTTATGCATTTATGAAAAAAATCACATGAACAGTTGAAAGTACTTAATAGTATTACATGCTTAAAAAATGTCCTCTGTTTTGTACAAATTTGATCTATCGCAATACCAATTATGTACTGTATATGTGCTTTTCACGTGGTAGGACATAAAATTAAATTTAACAAAAAGCTGCCTCAGTTTAATTTACAGGTTATATTATGATTAAATTATTTAAGGAATTTATAACGCATCAAAACGAATCTTTTCTATGATTAAAAATCCCGAAAATAAATAATTTTTAATCTTTTAAGTACAGCGGTCAAAATGACCGCTGCTAGTCTTTCTAGAAAAAGTCTTCTAGGAAAATGTCGTCTTTCTAGTGTTAAACCAAGTAAACAATCTGATAAACCTGAGAGTTATAGACCTATAGCTCTCACTAGTTGCCTTTGTAAAGTCATGGAACGGATGGTCAACGCCAGACTGATGCACAGTCTGGAGTTACAACATCTGATATCCTCATATCAAAGTGGATTTAGGCGAGGCAGATGCACAATAGACAACTTACTGCTTCTCGAAACATCAGTAAGAGAAGCATTTCTCAAACGAAAACATCATGTGAGCCTATTTTTCGATATTGAAAAAGCATTTGACCGTACTTGGAGGTATGGGATCCTCAAAACCCAGCACGAGTATGGGTTGCGAGGTAATCTACCCATCTTTCTCTCCAATTTTCTGAAACATCGTTCTTTTCGTGTACGCGTCAAGTCGGTTCTGTCGGATACCTTCATTCAAGAAGGAGTACCTCAGGGAAGTGTATTAAGCGTAACTCTATTCTTAATAGCAATTAATAGCTTAATTGAACAATTGCCCCCTGCTGTAAAAGGTACGATGTTCGTTGATGATTTTCAAATTTCTTTTTCTTCATCGAGCATGAGTGTCATTGAAAGACAACTTCAAATTGCAATCAATAAAGTAGCCCAATGGGCGGAAGAAAATTGCTTCACTTTCTTTGCTCAAAAAACATTCTGTATTCATTTCTGCCATAAAAGAGGCCTTCATCCTAATCCAAGTCTTCTCCTCAATAATCAACCAATAGCTGTAAAAGATCAAGGAAAATTCCTTGGTCTCACACTTGATAAAAAACTTAAATTTATACCGCATATACAGGAGTTAAAAAAGAAATGTTTATTAAAATTAAATATCCTTAAAATCTCAGCGAACACTTCTTGGGGTGCTGATACAGAGTCTCTGTTAAGAATTTACAGGGCTCTGATACACTCAAAGCTTGATTATGGATGTCAAATTTATGGCTCCGCTGCAAAAACCTATCTGAAAGCTCTGGAACCAATACATAATCAAGCACTACGCATCTGCACAGGAGCATTTCGAACTTCGCCTATCATCAGTCTTCATATCCTTGCACACGAACAATCTCTAAACAATAGACGCCTCAAACTTTCTTTAAATTTTTACTTCAAAACAAAACCTAGCACAAACCACCCACTACATCTCCATATTTTTAATCGATCTAATGTTTTCTTATTTCTACACCGTCCTTCGATGACCCCAACGTTTGGGATCCGAATGCGTCGAGTACTCTTAGACCTGCAGCTAACAGATTTTAAAACTGTCAACACAATAAAACGAATCGAACCATGGTGCAAAGTAAAACTTTCTATAATCAATGACTTCTCGAAATTCCCCAAGCAAACTACTGCCGATTCAGTTTATCAACAAATCTTTCATGAGATCAAAAACAAATATTCTGATTATAAAGATATTTTTACTGACGGATCAAAAGCAAACGATCACGTCGGCTTTTCCACAATAATTAATAGTCAGGTCACAGCAGAAAAACTAAACACATCTTGTTCAGTATTTACCTCTGAAATAAAAGCTATATTTGCATCTCTGAAGTCAATAACTCAGTCCAACCACAAAAAATGGGTAATATACACACTGACTCAAAAAGTTCAGTGGACGCCATCACTCGCTGCAATAATAATAGCCACCCTACAGTCATTGAATCATATCATTTATACAAAAATCTTATTCAAAATCATTTCACGTTCTCTTTTGCTGGATCCCTGGTCATGTGGGCATTACAGGCAATGAGGTAGCCGATGCAGCTGAAAAAAGAACAAACACCATGTCCGATGATAGTGTTCCTTTTAATGACATTAAAAACGCAATTTCTGAATGTCTTAACACACATTGGCAGCAGACATGGAATCTTGAAACACTAAATAAATTGCATTCGATCCAACCATCGGCTATAGGTTTCAAATCAATACAACTTTCCAGGAGAGAACAAGTTTTATTAACTCATCTTCGCATCGGTCATACCAGGTTCACCCATAAATACATCTTATGCCGTGAACCAGCTCCAAGTTGTATTAAATGTAATGTCAACCAGACAGTGTTGCATATTTTATGCAACTGCCCAAATTTTAATCAAATACGTTTTAAATATTTTAATGATTTTAATCCATGTTTGAAAGACTTGCTGGGGGACCCACCCCATTGCAATTTCTACTCCTTCCTCCGGGAGATTGGATTCCCCTTTTTAATTTAGTGTTCGTCTTATCATTATGTGTTTTCGTCCCTTATATGTTTTTAAGGCTGTCTTTTTTTGATACAAGTACTTGAATGTTTATTCTTTTCATTTCAGAATGTACCCACTGTTACTTTTTTAACTTATTCTTAAATAAAAAAAATATATAACAAAAAATCGTTTGGCGCAGTATAGCCCTCAAGGGCTCTTGCGCCATAAAAACCAAACCAACCAACCAGGCATAGCGATCCGGACCGCAGTGGCAGAGGACGTGGGGCAGGGTCTCAGTTGGATGGGGACACCGTCCTCAGCTCTTGCTCTCCGATGACCACTGTTTGCAGGCATTCCGGAGAAGAAGGTTGAGACGAGTCCTGTGGATGAACCGCCAGTCAGCAAACTGTGTGTACTTGCCATTGTAGATGAAGTGGCTGCTGACTTTCTCTATGGAAACGCATTCGAAGACTTTCCCTGGTTGGTCATTGCGTAGAGGGACTTGGCCTTCTCAGTCCTGATGTGCTCACGGAGTTTCTTGCATAACTTCCTCCGGTCACAAGGGTGGATGGAGATGTCGGCCATGGTGACCTCCGGGTTACTCTCGAAGAAGCTCCATCTGAAATGGAGGCGTTCCGAAGCGGCCCGTGCTTTCGTCCACAGGTTGGATCCCTCGTTGGAGATTGTGGCGAACATTCCTTCCATGCTCCCGGACAGGAAGTCGATGAGATGTTGTTCATCTGGGTTGGTCCGCAGCCGCCTCCCGACGACATACTTGAGGTGGTCCCTCGCCATTTCGCACACCACAGGATCTTTTGAGGTAAGAAGCTTGAAAGCTGTGTCGATGCGAAACAGGTCAGAATCATCAGCTGCTGAAGGGATTGAGATGCAGCCCATCTTGTGGCTGCCATAGATGTAGTTGTTGGAGGCTTCGGGAGGGAGGTTGAGGGTCGCCTTCACCTCACGCCGCACCATATTGTCAACATTGGTCCAGACTGTTTTGGGGAAACGACCTGTGCGCATGGCGAACATCAGTGAGGGGAAGAAGAAGGATCGAAGCGCGTCCAATCTTTGCCAGGGTGCCAGCTTCGAGGTGAGAATCTTCATCCCCGATTCAAGAATGTTGTTGAGGTGGGTGAAGACGGGGAGGATGGAAAACCCCACTGGCTTCCCCAGGAATTTGTAGTAATCCCCGTCAGTCAGGTGTTTGATGGGGAGGCCGTTCAGATGAAACTTCGAAGGCCTGGAACCAACAGGGGTGCAGCTGGAGATGTGGAGCGACGCAGACTTGTCAGCGTTGAAGACAAGGTTTAGCCTGGAGAGGTCAGCATGGACAGAGTCCAACATTCCCTGCAGGTCAGCCGGGTTGTCCGCCAGCAAGGCGAGGTCGTCCGCGAACGCCAGGACTCGGTGTTGAGGAGCATCGCCTTGTAGACTACGAAGGGCGGGGTCGATAGCTAGGTTAAAAAGAAACCCGCTAAGTGGGCATCCCTGCTTAACGCCGGAATGGCACGGGGTTTCGTTGGTTGCGCTTTGACCTGCCAGGATGTAGGTCGAAGATTTGTCATATATGTCGGCAACCAACTCAACCGCAGTGTCTCCGGCACCTGAAGAGCAAAGGGCTTGAAGGATTGCCTCTTAGGGGAAAGAACCAAAAGCGTTGAACAGGTCCAGCCAGGCAATGCAGATTTCCGCCTCGTTGTGCCTAACGAGTTCAATCCTCTGTTCAAGGACGAAATTGTGCTCAAGCACACCATCGAAGAGCGTGAACCCTTTTTGGTTGTTAGCGAGAGCGTTCGTCCTGATTGCCCAGCCAGAGAACCTCGATGCAAGGCACTTCATCATGAGTTTGTAGAGAGTGCATGAGAGGGCAGTTGGTCTCCAGTGCCAGATGTCGTAAGGATCATCTCCCTTTGGAAGAAGGACAGTCTTCGAAACTTTCGACCGGACGGAACCTTTCGCAGCCGAATACAGGCATTAAACATTGCAGCAAGCGACAGGCACTCCGGGTCAGCAACCTTGAGATGGCGGTAGGTCACTCCATCGGGGCCAGGAAAAGAATTCTCCGAGGACCTCAGAGCCCGAGAGACCTTAGCACACGAGAAGGGCATGGCGAGCGGATCGTCAGCAGAGGGAGAACCGTCAAGAAAAAAGGAGGGATCAAAGTCTTCGCTCCCAAAGTGTGGAGAAGTGGTCCTCGATGACAGAGGGCTCAAGGTCTCACCGGGCTGGGAAGTCTTCCGTCAGAAGCCGGATAGCTCTTCTGTGGTTGGACTTATAGATCCGCTGAATAGTCGCGGGGTCAGCTGCGTTGACGCTCCGGGGCCGAGAAGAAGAATCAGCAGCAAGCTGTCTAATCTTGAAGTGGAACTGAAGGCAAGACAGGATTTCAGCGTCCAACTCTTCGAGGATGGCTTGCTCTGCTTCACCCGTAACGTCGCGCCCAATCTGGATTAGGCGATCACGAAAGGCAACAAGGATAGGGGGTACCCATCGAGACTCCCCGCCCTGCTCCACCCGAAGGCTTTTCAGGGAACTAGCGAAAGCTAGAGAGTCTCTCGTCGTCTAACCACAAGTATGATGCCAGCCAGCGATCCGGCTGTGTTCCTCTGTTTATTGAGTGACATACAGAGCTACCGGTCGGAATGGTTGTGTAATAAAACAGAAACTCTTGGTTAAATGAAATATTTACAAAACATTGCCAGCCGCTATGCTGGCGGGTGCTGGGAATTGACACCGCCTACAAGTAGGGATTACATATCCGGTCCCAGCTCCGGGTAACCAGGCTCAGTGTTCATCTGTCGGCTGTCCTCAGTGTTGTCAAATCTGGGTCTTCATCTGTCACGTTCGAGGTTGTCAAAATCAGGGTCGTCAAAATCGGGGTCGTCAATAATCTGTTGAGATGTCCTGCTGGAAAAAAGGGGAGGCAGTAAGTGCTCTTTTAATTGCATTGCAATATTTGATAAAATCTGCATTACAGAGGTTACCGCTAGTGTCCAGGACTGGAGGGAATCTGCCGCCTGTGGAAGTTCTGCAGTTATTTGTTATATAGCAATTATTTAAGTAGTGGTCTATTGTTCCAAGTGTCGCATATTGTGCACATCGAATTTTGAATAATTTTGAACCTGCTTAAGTAGGCGGGGGTCTTAAAATGTTCCGATATTATTTGGTTTGCAATAGGATCTCAGATTTTACATTTGGGGATTTTATTAATGAAACGATAAGTTCCTCTTCCGTTTGCGGCGTTGTCCCAGTCGTTCTGCCATCTAGCTAGAGCCATCTGTAAAGCTAAATGCCTAAATTTTTGCCTCGAGATGTTAAGAGGCGTATATTCAGTCAAAGTCGTTGCAGCCTTTGCCTCAGCATCTGCCCTTTCATTTCCCATCCAGCCGACGTGAGCTTTAATCCAATGAAAAAAGATTTTATAACCAGAATTTACTAGAATTTTGTAAGCAGATAGAATTTGAGATTTAAGGGGAGAAAGTCCTTGACTAGGATTAGATAGGGAAAGCAGAGATGCTCTACTGTCTGAATATAGGTGAACTGTGGCACCTTTTCTGAATTTATTTGCGAAAATAAGGGCATGTTCGATTGCTTTCATCTCTGCTTGAAAAACGGTGTTGTAGTTGGCTAGTTTTTGCCTGTAGGATGAGACCAGGCTGTCGTAGTAATACACTACAAAGGACAGACCTGTTGCATCATCAAGGTGGGAGCCATCAGTATACAAACTGTACTCTTGAAATGGTTCCGGGGGGGGGGGGGCTTGATCGAAGTCTATTAGAGAGATGTCAGCTGGATGGGTGTCCCAATGCTCCATCTCCAAAGAATCCGGGGTGATAGATATATCATTAAGTACCAATTCATTTAAAATTCTGTTTTAAATCAAGAAAAGTGAGTCTGCTCTCCATCAAGTGGAGCAGGGGAATGCGTCCAGAAAGGATATATAGTACTTCGGTGGAGGTAGTTCTATAGCAGCCAGTTATAGCTATTAGCCAAGAATTGATGCTGTTATTTAACTTAGTTTTTAACCTTTTTAGTTCTAGAGTTCTGTGTCCCCAAGCCCCATATCCATATAGTACTATTGGGATCACTACTGTTGTAAGTAATCTGTTTAAAAGATTTATCCTGTCTGTGTAGCCTAATTTATATATTAGGTTTTTAAATTTTATAAGGAGTATATCAGTTTTATTTCTTTTAGTTTTAAAGTTATTGTCAAAGTTTAGTTTTTTGTCCAGGGTTAGTCCCAGGTACGTAATTTCATTTTTCTTCTTGATACTCTTATTATTTATCTTAAATGATGGAGAATGTTTTGAGGAAGGAGAGGCGGGGAGGAGTAGGGCCTCAGTCTTTTCTTCATTGATTTCTAGTTTTAGTTTGCACCAGCGAATTATCTCGTTTATTCCGTTGTTGGTAGCCTGTTGCAAGTTTTTAAATGAGTTTGCTTGGGCAACCAGTAGGATGTCATCTGCATAGCATAGTATGTTTGTATCTGGGATGTTGTAGGAGCTTAAAAGGTCTGCTATTAGCGTGTTCCAGTAGACTGGACCGCTGTTGGACCCCTGTGGGCAACCTTTGTTTAGTTGTTTTGTGTAGGTGGTCTTTCCTATTGCATTAATATATGAGATGGTGCATTCTCTAAAAATGTCTATGATTAAGTTTAATAGGTTCTGTGGCAAATTGCTTTCTTCAAGAACTTGAATTAATTTTGGCCACCATACGTTATCAAATGCTCCTTTTACATCAATCTTTATTAAAACCGAGTGTTTATTTTCGGCTTTATTTTCTCTGAGTTGTTTAATTAGTTTTCGGAAAGCCTCGTCCCTACCTCTCCCTCTCGTGAATCCATATCGATTTGGAGGAATTTGGTTGTTAAGCTTTTGGTGATGAATTATCCTGTTTGATATTAATTTATCTAGTACTTTACCTAGTGTGTTAAGGAGGGAAATCGGACGATATTTATCGTTTGGCTTTCCCTGCTCATCGGTTTTATTAATTAAGATAACTCTAGCCCTCTTCCATGTTGTGGGGAAAATCCCCAGGTCGAGGCATTTATTATATAGGTTTGTTAATGTTTTGTTGTGCTTTCGCTCTATTTCTTTAATCATTTCATTTGAGATGTTGTCGGGGCCACTAGCTTTTTTATTTTTAAAGGATCTTATAATTAATTTTATTTCATTTTGAGTGAAGGGTTTATCTAGGTAAGTATTTATCTTTGGTGTTCTATTACGTATGGTTTTATGTTCTTCTGTGTCAGTAGCACGGTTATCCTCTTTGAAAATGTCGTCTATTATTTCGGTAATTCTTAGATCGTTATCTTTGTTTTCAGTATTGAGAATGGTGGTCTTTTTACGGATTTTAGAATTTGCAATTTTATAGGGTAACCCGAATGGGTCCCCTTTATTACTTTCAATAAAATTTTTCCAAGAAGCACGCTTGTAATGATTGATTAATTTCTTATATTTCGCACGCTGTTTTTGGTACGCTGTTAGAATATTATGGCGATTTGGGTTGTCTATTTTAAGAGCATTCTGATACTTACGTCTTAGTGCTCGGGTCTTTTTACGACTTATGTTTAGCTCGATATTCCACCAATTATTACTAGTTTTCCTGTCGTGTGTTTTTGTTAGCCGCTCTATTACTATCTTTTCTAGGTTGTTGTTAAAAGTGTTGACTATTGTATTAAGTTTGTTTGGGCTATTACAGCTAATGAGATCTTTATCTAAGTTTTCGAATAGCTTAGAATGTTTAGTGACCAATTTTTCTATTTTAATCTTACTTTTACTTATGAATTTAATTTTGTCTATTGTAGTATGAAGTTTAATTTGGAATTTTAACAAGCAATGGTCGCTAAAGGTCTCTTCGCTGCTAACCTCCCAGTCATTAATTATATTCTTAATATTATTAGAGCATAAGGTTAAATCTATCCAACTTCTACCCACTGAGGATAGATAAGTTGGAGGGCTATCAGTAGTATTCAAGACATAGATGTTGTTATTATTTAGTAGATCAATGATTAATTCGCTTTTATTGTCAGCCTGGGGTGCTCCCCAAAGCGGTTGACATGAGTTAAAATCTCCTCCGATGATAAAACTATTTACTGTAAAAGTTAAGGTCTGTAGGTCGTAGAGAGTTTGCCTGGCTATTTCGGGGTCTCTATCTATATAAACCGATATAAAGATTATCTCATAATTAATTATTTTAGTTTTAATTGCTAGAATATCTCTTTTTTGCGTGATAACTGTTATGTTTAAGCCAGGGTCTGTCGCGATTATGGCAACTCTCCCATCATCGGAGAAGTACTTCGACCACGCTAGTTGGACATTTTGCAATTTGTTTTCTTGAATTAGAGGTTCTTGTAAGAGTATGATATCTGGGAGTGTGGAGAAGTTCGACTGGGAGCTCAGTGCTTCGAGAGCCTTTCTGCAATGGTTAACATTAATTTGAAAAACGTTTAAGTTAGAAACGATAGTCTATAGAGTCTTTAATTTTGTCTATGTGGAAATGGTAGATGGGGCAATCGGGACTGATAGGCTCGTGCATGACGTCAAGGTCGCATTTTTCATCTTTATTTGCTGTTCCACAGTTGGTGCAGTATGGAGTTTCAGCTTTGCACTCAGCCCTCGTATGATTACGGGAGCATTTTGTGCAAAGCTGATCCTTAGCTCTACAATTAGTACTAATGTGGCCGACTTGTAGGCAGTGATGGCACCTGCGGGGTTTCAGGTATCCCATCACCTTAAATACCTTCCAATTCGCCGTTATTTTTTTCCTTCTATTATTTATCAATTTGTATTAGTTTAAACCGTTTACCTCGAAGACAGAGTGATATTCCCCCTCTGTCTTCGCCTTGAAATTAAATTTGAAAACCCCCTCCCCAGAATCGGAGTTTAAAACGTCCACCAACTGTGGGATGTCTTCTTCAGTGGTGTTGTATACAATTATTCTTGGTTTTAGTACAATGGGACGTTTTATGTGGAAAATATTATTTAGTGCATCTATCTTTTTGAACTCTTCAATTAGCTTATCTATATCTTCGGGGGATTTCCCCTCGACTACTAGATTGTTGTTCTTACTTTTGCGTACATTTGAAATATTTATATTTTTGTCCCTATGTTTGAGATTCTTTCTAAGAGCCAGCTCGGCATGTTCGGCTCCCAAAACCCCCTGCTGGTCGGAGATAACGACCATCCTATGCCTAATTGGGACGGGTCTGTGGTCTATAGGCTTTGCAGCCTCAGCAAAAGACCGTGGAGGGGGAGCCATAGGCAAAGGTGGCTGTGGGGGGGGGGGAGACACATGGGGGGGGGGCAGACTTCAATTTTTCTAGCTCTGCTTTTGCCTGTTGGTATTTGGCAGCAAGTACCATGAGTTGGGTGAACATGCCTTCAATGTTATATGATACGTGATTAAAGGTCTCCCTGTTCATCTTCTTGTTGATTTTGCAATTACTAATATGGTCTAAGATCTCACCTCTAAAGATTGAGCCCCTCACTACTTCTTCACAATTGAGAAGGTTAGGGTTGGTAGGGGGGGTATCCTTGATTTCTGCTTGGACCCTAAGGGCTTCCGCCAATCTAAGTGCCGCCTTATTCCCTATCATTTCAAGTATTCCCAAGGCGAACGTGGAATCAAGGTCGGTAAAAGCATCGGCGCTTTGGCCCGAAGGCGAACTCACAAAATCTTTATTCATATTGTTGTACTAGTCATAAAAATACCACGGATTCTTCCAGGGATATCCACGCCCGCTACATCGGTCCCCAAGACTTTCTAACGTGAAAGGCTGAACCGCCGTGACTTCCGCTAACAGAGGAGTGGGAGGAAAGAGGAATACGTATCCAAATTGGGCACGGCCAAATGAAGGGCACCGAAGTGTTCCCCCACCCGGGGATTTCTCGCATTCCTCCATCCTCCCCCCCCCTCTGATAGAGCTGACGAACTAGCCAAGTTCCGCCTGATTTACAACAAATCAGGAAAGTCAAGGACCCGCCTACACTCAAATGAGCAAGGCCCTGAAAAAAAGGGCTGCCCTATGGGCAAAAGCTGCCTGCCGAGAAAAGGGGGGAAAAATGAAAGTCACGGCAAAGCAAAAAATCCCTCCCAAAACAGATACAATTAAACGAAAAAATAAAAAAAAATAAAATAAATGGGGAACAAAATAAACCTAGCACATCCTACCACTAAAGTTCCCTGTACTTTAAACGAGTTTTTTTTTTAAATCTAAAAATAACTAAGATCTGAAAAAAATTATATATATATATATAGCTATAGAATCTATGACAATAGAAAAAAAAAAGGAAAGAAAAAAAAAACAAAACAGTTAAGTCCCTATCAAAAAAAAAAAAAAAAAAAACAGAGGACAGCCTAGCACGGCAGCCCCTGGAAGGCATCGGCTGAAAAAAAAAAAAAAAAAAAACCTAACCAGCGGCCTGTCAAAGAGCAGCCCTCGGCCCGGTCGTAGGTCCCGATTGACCCCCACCGCCGCAGGTACGGGCCAACTGCAGAAGCAGTCCCGACGCGGGGCGGTGACGAGTAGTCTTTCGGTCCCTCTTACCAAGCCTACTCTGCCCGTCTCCTCACCAACTGGGGATAGAAAGGGAGGGAGACTTCATCTTAAGGATGTAGCCTTAGTGTGACTAGACCCGCGCTTGTGCGCAATAAGGCGGGAATCCCTACACGGAATTTCAGAGGTCCCCTCACTGTCCGGTTCGAGCGACTGAGGCGCGCGCAGAGCGAAATCAATGCGGCCCCCAGAACCAGTACTCGTCGTTACATCAAGGAAGACATCCTTCCTTCCGTCCTACAAACCCTACGGGTGAAAAACACCGTGATGGGTCTAGTCACGGGGAGCCCTAACGGGGTCTGCCCTGATGACAGTCTCAGAAACTGACAGACCCGGGAAACAGCTAAGGGTTGAGAAAGATTTAGTACGGGATCACCGGCCGGAGCCAGTTAGCAAGGCTACTGAGTTGTTCACGGGTAGAGTTACTATGCTCATCCGTTCCCCTCTCTGTATATGCCTTACTCCCTCGAGCAGAAGGAAGGAACCGCCCTGCCAAGGCAAGGCCGTCCTTCGAACCCCTGATTCAACAGCTACGAGACACGAGGTCTCATCGCCGTATCCTCCTGGGCATCTGCTTTCTCAAGCCCCCGCGGCACGACAAGCCACTTTCTCGATGCGGGGGAAGGATGGGGGGTACCCATCGAGACTCCCCGCCCTGCTCCACCCGAAGGCTTTTCAGGGAACTAGCGAAAGCTAGGGAGTCTCTCGTCGTCTAACCACAAGTATGATGCCAGCCAGCGATCCGGCTGTGTTCCTCTGTTTATTGAGTATACAGGGCTACCGGTCAGAACGGTAGGGAAATAAAACATAAACTCTTGGTTAAAATGAAATATTTACAACACGTTGCCAGCCGCTATGCTGGCGGGTGCTGGGAATTAACACTGCCTACAAAGTAGGGATTACATGTCCGGTCCCAGCTCCGGGTAATCAGGCTCAGTCTTCATCTGTCCTCAGTGTTGTCATTTCTGATCTTCATCTGTCTCTTCAAGGTTGTCTAAGTCGGGGTCGTCAAGGTCGGGGTCGTCAAATCCGGGTCGTCAAAATCAGGGTCGTCGAGATCGGGGTCGTCTAAATCGGGGTCGTCCTTATTCAGTTGAGATGTCCTGCTGGAAAAAAGGGGAGGCAGTAAGTGCTCTTTTGATTTCATTACAAAATTTGATAAAGTCTGCATTACAGAGGTTACCGCTAGTGTCCAGGACTGTAGGGACTCTGCCGCCTGTGGATGTTCTGCAGTTGTTAGTTATGTAGCAATTATTTAGGTAGTGATCTATTGTTCCAGGTGTGTCACATATTGTGCACATTGAATTTTGAATAATTTTAAACCTGCTTAAGTAGGCGGGGGTCTTAAAATGTTCTGATATTATTTGGTTTGCAAAGGGATCTGAAATTTTGCATTTGGGGATTTTATTTATGTAACGATAGGTTCCTCTTCCGTTTGCGGCGTTGTCCCAGTCGTTCTGCCATCTAGCTAGTGCCCTCTGTAATGCTAAATGCCTAAATTTTTGCCTTGAGATGTTAAGAGGCGTAAATTCAGTTAAAGTCGTTGCGGCCTTTGCCTCAGCATCTGCCCTTTCATTTCCCATCCAGCCGACGTGAGCTTTAATCCAATGAAAGGAGATTTTGTAACCGGAATTTACTAGAATTTTGAAAGCAGTTAGAATTTGAGATTTGAGGGGAGAAAGTCCTTGACAAGGATTAGATAGGGCAAGCAGAGATGCTCTACTGTCTGAATATAGGTGAACTGCGGCACCTTTTCTGAATTTTTGTGCGAAAATAAGGGCTTGTTCTATTGCTTTCATCTCTGCTTGAAATACGGTATTGAAGTTGGCAAGTTTTTGCCTGAAAGATGAGACCAGGCTGTCGTAGTAATACACTACAAAGGACAGGCCTGTTGCATCATCAAGGTGGGAGCCATCAGTATACATGCTGTACTCTTGAAATGGTTCCGGGGGGGCATGATCGAAAACTATTGATGAGGTGTCAGCTGGATGGGTGTCCCAATGCTCCATCTCCAAAGAGTCCGGGGTGACAGTTAAATCGTTAAATACCAATTCTTTTAAAAGATTCTGTTTTAAATCGAGAAAATTGAGTTTGCTCTCCATTAGGTGGAGTAGGGGTATGCGTCCAGAAAGGATATATAGTACTTCGGTGGAGGTAGTTCTGTAGCAGCCAGTTATGGCAATTAGCCACGGTCTGATGCAGTTATTTAACTTAGTTTTTAATCTTTTAAGTTCTAGGGTTCTGTGTCCCCAAGCCCCATATCCATATAGAACTATTGGGATCACAACCGTTGTAAGTAACCTGTTTAATAGATTTATTCTGTCTGTGTAGCCTAATTTATATATTAGGTTTTTAAATTTTATAAGCAATATTTCGATTTTATTTCTTTTAATTTTAAAATTGTCAAAGTTTAGTTTTTTGTCCAGGGTTAGTCCCAGGTACGTAATTTCATTTTTCTTCTTGATATTTTTATTATTTATTTTAAATGATGGAGAGTGTTTTGAGGAAGGAGAGGCGGGGAGGAGTAGGGCCTCAGTCTTTTCTTCATTGATTTCTAGCTTATTTAAATTGCACCAGCGAATTATTTCGTTTATTCCGTTATTGGTAGCCTGTTGCAAGCTTTTAAATGAGTTTGCTTGGGCTACCAATAGGATATCGTCTGCATAGCATAATATGTTAGTATCTGGGATGTTGTAGGAGCTTAAGAGGTCCGCGATGAGCGTGTTCCAGTAAACTGGACCGCTGTTGGACCCCTGTGGGCAACCTTTGTTTAGTTGTTTTGTGTAGGTGGTCTTTCCAATTGCGTTAATATATGAGATGGTGCGTTCTCTAAAAAAGTCTATGATTAAGTTTAATAGATTCTGTGGTAGATTGCTTTCTTCAAGTACTTGAATTAATTTTGGCCACCATACATTGTCAAATGCTCCTTTTACATCAATTTTTATTAGTACCGAGTGTTTATTTTCGGTTTTGTTTTCTCTTAGTTGTTTGACTAGGTATCGGAAAGCCTCCTCCGTGCCTCTCCCTCTCGTGAATCCATATTGATTTGGTGGAATAAGGTTGTTAATCATTTGGTGGTAAATTATTCTGTTTGATATTAATTTGTCTAGTACTTTGCCTAGTGTGTTGAGGAGGGATATCGGACGATATTTGTCATTAGGCTTTCCCTGCTCATCTGTTTTATTTATTAAGATGACTCTAGCCCTCTTCCATGCTGTGGGGAAAGTCCCCAGGTCGAGGCATTTGTTATATAAGTTTGTTAAAGTTTTGTTATGCTTTCGCTCTATTTCTTTAACTAATTCATTTGAGATATTGTCGGGCCCACTAGCTTTTTTATTTTTAAAGGATTTTATAATTGATTTTATTTCGTTTTGAGTGTAAGGTTTATCTAGATAAGTATTTAAGATTGGTGTTCTATTACGTATGATATTATGTTCTTCTGTGTCAGTTGCACAGTTATCCTCTTTAAAAATGTCATCTATTATTTCGGTAATTCTCAGATCGTTATCTTTATTTTCATTATTAATAATGGTGGTCTTTTTACGGATTTTAGAATTTGCGATTTTATAGGGTAGCCCAAAAGGGTCCCCTTTACTATTTTCTATAAAGTTCTTCCAAGAAGCAAGCTTGTAATGATTAATTAATTTCTTATATTTTGCACGCTGTTTTTGGTACTCTGTTAGAATTTTAAGGCGATTTGGGTTGTCTAATTTAAGAGCGTTTTGATATTTTCGTCGTAATGCTCGGGTCTTTTTACGACTTATATTTAGTTCGATATTCCACCAATTATTACTCATATTCTTGTCATGTGTTTTTGTTAGCCTATCTGCTACTATCTTTTCTAGGGTGTTGTTAAAGGTGTTAACTATTGTATTAAGTATGTCTGGGCTATTACAGCTATTGAGATCATTATCTAAGTTATTGAATAGCTTAGAATATTTAGTGACCAATTTTTCTATTTTAATCTTACTTTTACTTATGAATTTAATTTTGTCTATTGTAGTTTGAAGTTTAATTTTAAATTTAAGCAAGCAATGGTCGCTAAAGGTCTCTTCGCTGCTAACCTCCCAGTCATTGATTATGTTCTTAATATTATTAGAGCATAAGGTTAAGTCAATCCAACTTCTACCCACTGAGGATAGATAAGTTGGTGGGCTATCGGTAGTATTCAAGACACATATATTGTTTTTATTTAATAGATCGATGATTAAATCACTTTTATTGTCAGCCTGGGGTGCTCCCCAAAGTGGGTGACATGAGTTGAAGTCTCCTCCAATGATATAACTATTTATTGAGAAAGTTAAAGTCTGAAGGTCGTAGAGAGTTTGCCTGGCAATTTCAGAGTCTCTATCTATGTAAACCGATATAAAGATTATTTCATTATTGTTTATTTTAGTTTTAATTGCTAGAATGTCTCTTTTTTGAGTGATGACTGTTATGTTTAAACCAGGGTCTGTCACGATAATGGCAACTCTCCCATCGTCGGAGAAGTATTTAGACCACGTTAGTGGGATATTTTGTAATTTGTTTTCCTGAATTAGGGGTTCTTGTAGAAATATGATATCCGGGAGTGTAGAGAAGTTCGACTGGGAGCTCAGTGCTTCGAGAGCCTTTCTGCAATGGTTAACATTAATTTGATAAACGTTTAAGTTAGAAATGATAGTTTATGGAGTCTTTAATTTTGTCTATATGGTAAAGGTAAATGGGGCAATCGGGACTGATGGGCTCATGCATGACATTGAGGTCGCAGTTTTCGTCTCTATTTGCAGTTCCACAGTTGGTGCAGTATGGAGTTTCAGCTTTGCACTCAGCCCTCGTATGATTACGGGAGCATTTTGTGCAGAGCTGATCCTTAGCTCTACAATTGGTACTTATATGGCCGAATTGGAGGCAGTGATGGCACCTGCGGGGTTTCAGGTATTCCATCACCTTAAATACCTTCCAATTCGCCGTTATTTTTTTTCTCCTATTGTTTATTAATTTATGGAAGTTTAATCCATTTACTTCGAAGACAGAGTGATATTCCCCCTCTGTCTTCGCCTTGAATTTAAATTTAAACACCCCCTCCCCAGAATCAGAGTTCAAAACCTCCACCAACTGTGGGATATCTTCTTCATTTGTATTATAGACTATAATTCTTGGCTTTAGAACCACGGGACGTTTAATGTGGAAGATATTGTTTAGTGCGTCAATTTGTTTAAACTCTTCTATGAGCTTATCTATGTCTTCGGGGGTTTTCCCCTCGACTACAAGATTATTGTTTTTACTTTTGCGCACGTTAGTTATATTTATGTTTCTGTCCCTAAGCTTGAGGTTTGTAGATTACCTAAAAGAATTATCCAACTTTCCTCCCGATATTTGTGCAAAGCCTTTGCATTTATTTATTGTTTTTCTTATTACCGATTGGCAACGAACTGTAAGAACTTTTTCAGCATTGCAAGCCATGTGTTTTGTCTTTCAACCATTATGTTATGTGAAATGCAGCTGTGTCTTCTGGTTTCATGTTAACTGAGCTAATAGTTTTCTGCTCTAAGATAAAATAAAATAGTTATTTAGAATTATACAGTCCACGCTTATTCCTTTGCGAGCCATCGAATTTACATGGTCCTTCGCAGCCGGATAATTGCACGTTTTCAAAATGGAACTGTACACACTCAATCGCAAACGAGGTGTACTTAGAACCAAAATCGGCAAAATTGCCTCATTTATTCAAAGCTTTGAGCCAACAGAAGACAAAAACCAAGACTTGGTTATTATTGGAACTAAATTGGAAGCTGTGTATTCTGCAAAAACCGTCGCTACAGAATTAATCGACGGATATTGCAACCTTCCTGATTCCGTGGATATCAAAGATAACCTAACTTTAGCGGAGGCTATCGCTGAAGAACTTGAAGAACTGGAGGTAAAATATAAAATTTTACTTTCTAAATTGAATAATGAAGAAGTTAAAAATGGAAACATTAAAGCTAATATGAAAATTCCTGACCTTCCTTTACCAACATTTAATGGTAAATATGAAGATTATCAGAACTTTAAAACTCAATTCACTACCGTTATAGGAGAAAATAACGCTTTAAACGATACTCAAAAATTGTGTCATTTGAGGGCTTCGTTAAAAGCCGATGCTAAGCTTATTGAAAGTCCCCAAGACACCTACGATTCGCTATTTAAAGCGCTAGATAGTCGTTATGAGAACAAACGTGCTATTGTTGATGCACATATAACTAGCTTAATTAATTTTGAAAAGGTTCATGAGAACTCCTACCAATTAAGATTGCTTGTTGACAATGTAAAAAGACATCTTCGCTCACTTCAAAATTTGGGTTTCGATAGAAATAATTTATCTGATGCGTTTCTATTGAATGTATTAAGTCAAAAATTAGATCGAGAATCCAAGAAAATATTTGAAATGTCAAACAAATCAACGGAAATTCCCACTTTTGATAAATTTCTAGAATTTTTAGAAGAACGAGCTAGAATTTTCGATGGGCTAAAAAATTGTTCTTCAACTAGTAAACAACCATTTCCCAACAAGCAAAAACCGAATTTCGATAGCAAATCCAAATCGCTTGTCACAAAAGGAAAAAATAATCCTTGCGAGTGTGCACAAATCCACAAATTATACCGCTGTCCTAAATTCAAGGCTAAGTCTTTATCGGAACGTATTGAATTTGTGAAAGCGCATAATATATGTCCTCGATGCTTGAATCATACCACTGATTCAAATTGCAAATCTGAATTTCGCTGCTCAAATTGTGTTTCGCAAAATAAAAACGCGTTACATTCGTCACTTCTTTGCTGGTTTTCGAATGAGAATCGAAAAATGTTTGCGCAAAGGGAAGACGAAAGAAATTCATTCAATGAATCTGCAGTTACGAACTCGCTTATTTCAACTACGAAAACAAAAAGTAGTGGTTTAATTAACTCGTGCGTAATATTTATTGCTGATAAACATGACAAGAAAATTCCAGTTAGATGTACTTTAGATTCAGGTTCTGAAAACTCAATTATATCTAAAAGGATTGCCGACGGTCTAGGATTAGTCAAGAAAAAAATTAATATTCAAATTACTGGTATTAATAACTCATTTTCTAAAGTTTCACATTTCGTTACTGCTCAAGTCTCTAACCTCCTAGGCAGTTTCAAACAAAATGCTGATTTTTTAATTGCTTCCGAAATTATTAAATGTCATCCTTCGAAAAGAATTGACATTCGTTATTTAAATATACCTTCTAATATTACACTTGCTGATCCTAACTGGTGTAATTGCTCGGAAATTTATTGCTTGATAGGCTGTGAATTTTTCTTTGATATTTTTATGCCTAATAAAGTTAAAATTCAGGGAAGTAATCTACTTTTGCAAGAAACAGTTTTTGGTCACATTGTTAGTGGTTCCATTCCAAATTCAAATGAAAACCCCAATCAAGGCAATCACTGTTTTCTAACTAAAGGTATGGTCTCTTTAGACAACACTTTAAAATCATTTTGGAATATAGAACATGTTCCAGATAGTGAAAAGCCTATAAGTGATGAACTCAAGTATTGTGAAAATTACTTCACGAAAACTCATTATAGAAAACCCGATGGTCGTTATGTGGTTTCGCTACCCTTCAAATCGGATATAAACGCAATAAATTTAGGCAACTCAAAAAAAAATCGCTTCCAAGAGACTCGATAAATTATGGCGAACTCTCGAATGCGATCCTAAATTAAAAGCCATGTATACTGAATTTCTAGACGAATATCAAACTTTGGGTCACATGGAAAAAATTGTCGATTCTCAGGATATCTACGATTCTGAATATTTTCTTACTCATCATGGGGTACTGCGTCCTGAAAGTGTTTCAACCAAACTTCGCGTAGTCTTCAATGCAAGTCAGAAAAGCAATTTAAATATCTCTTTGAACGATGTTCTTTATAAAGGAGGTGTTATTCAAGATGATCTCTTAGCTATAATGCTACGCTTTCGTAAGCACCGGTTTGCATTTACCGCTGATATTAGCAAAATGTTTCGTCAAATTGAAATCAACCCTGATCAAACTCACTTTCAAAAAATACTCTGGAAGCAAGATATTAGTGAACCTGTATCAGTTTTTAGTTTAAAAACTGTTACGTATGGAACTGCTCCTGCAAGCTTCTTAGCAACACGAGTGCTAAAGCAATTAGCATTAGACGAGCAAAAGGAATTTCCTCGTGCGTCTGACGTCCTTTTGCACGACTTTTACATGGACGACTGCTTGTCTGGCGCTTCTAACGAACAAGAGCTTAGGACACTCCAAAATGATTTAGTTGAGCTACTTCAACGGGGAGGCATGACGCTTCATAAGTGGTGCAGCTCCAACGTACCTTATGGCTTGGAAGTTTTCTCATTCGACAACGAGTCTGAAGCCACAGTGAAAACTCTAGGAGTGTTATGGAACAATTCTAGTGATGCCTTTTGTTTCAAGGTTGCTATAGCAACAAATACAAAGCCTACAAAGCGTGATGTTCTTTCACAAATAGCTCGTCTTTTCGACCCACTTGGATTATTGGGACCCCTCATCAGCAAAGCCAAGTTTTTTATGCAAAAGCTTTGGCTCCTTCAGCTAGACTGGCAGGATCCTTTGCCAACTCCTGCTCTGCAAGAATGGCTCTCATTTATTGAACAGCTCCCTACTATTGAATTTTTGAAAATACCAAGATTCGTACTAACTCCAAATTATAAAATAATTGCCCTCAATGGTTTTTGTGACGCATCTGAAAAAGGATTTGGTGCAGTGATATACACACAAGTTTACTCAGAAACCGGTGAAAGTTCCAGCCGACTTCTTTGTAGCAAATCGAGAGTTGCTCCTATCAAAACTCTAACCATTCCTAGGTTAGAATTATCCGCCTGTCTGCTCTTAGTGAAACTTATGCGCAAAGTAATCCAGTCTCTCAAGATCCAAATAGCTGAAATAAATCTCTGGTCGGATTCAACGATCGCTCTAAACTGGATAAAGGCATCACCGCACTTGCTCAAAACTTTTGTTGCAAATAGAGTAAGTAAAATTCAAGAGCTATCTGCAAACTGCAAGTGGAAATTCATTCGATCTGAACTTAATCCCGCTGATGTTTTGTCACGTGGTTTAGACGCTTCATCTTTACTTGACTGTCAACTGTGGTTTAATGGTCCTGATGTTTCATCAATGCTCAAAAATGATGACATCAGTTTCGATGAAAATTTCGAAAAACCATTTAAACAAGAGTTTAAGGTTAACACTTCTCCTAGTTTAATTTCAAGTAATGAATGTGATTTCTTTGATTATATAGTAAATTTGTCCAATAATTTTGTAAAAATAATTCGTATTGTAGCATTTATTTTTAGGTTTGTAAATAATTGTAGAAATGTAAGTAAGTTAAGTGGAGCTCTGTCTACTGAAGAATTTAAATATGCTAAATATGCTTTAATCAAACATTTTCAAGGTAAGAATTTTCCTGCAGAAATTAAAGCTTTAAAGAAATCACTTCCAGTACAGCCAAATTGTCCGTTAAGGTTTCTTAACCCTTTTCTAGACCAAAATGGTTTATTGAGAGTTGGAGGACGATTGTCCAATTCTGATCTTGCCTATGATCAGAAGCACCCTCTCATTTTGCCTAAAAATGAAAATTTTACTAAGATCATATTTTTGCACTTTCATTTATGTAATTTACATGTTGGTCCGCAGGGTCTACTAAATGCCGTTAGACAACATTATTGGCCATTAAATGGACGTAACACTGCGCGAAAAATTGTACATGAATGTGTAAGATGTTTTAAAGTAAAACCCTCGAGTGTAAGTCAAATCATGGGAGATCTTCCAGGTGAAAGAATAAAGCCTAGTCCCCCATTTACGAATGTGGGTCTTGATTTTTGTGGCCCCTTTCAAATAAAGTTTAAAGGGCAAAGAAAGGGAACTTATCAAAAAATCTATGTTGCAATATTCATCTGTTTGGTAACTAAAGCGGTTCACTTTGAAATTGTAACCGACTTGACAGCTGACGCTCTTATGGCTACTTTGAAGCGATTTTTCGCTCGCCGTGGAAAAAGCTCAGTCATTTTCAGTGACAATGCCACAAATTTCAAGGGTACATCTTCGGAAATTAAACATTTAATTAAACTTGCAAAAAATAATCAATGCTTTACTAATTTTGTGACAAGTGAAGAAATTAGATGGGAATTCATTCCTCCACGTTCCCCCTCATTTGGAGGATTGTGGGAAAGAGGAGTTCAGAGTTTTAAGTACCACTTGAAACGAACCATAGGTACATCTAGATAAACCTTTGAAGAATTTTTAACCGTTACTATACAAAGTGAAGCCATCTTAAATTCACGCCCCCTATCACCTCTTTCTTCCGATCCTGAAAATTTTGAAATATTAACACCAGCCCATTTTTTAATCGGTAGGCCATTGACTGCCCTTCCTGAACCACAGCTTACTGATGTGAATGAAAATTTACTTAAAAAATGGGAAAAATTACAAAAAATGACGCAAAGTATCTGGAAAAATTGGTCAAATAATTTTCTAAGCCATATGCAACAACGATCTAAATGGTTATTCAATAAAAACAACATAACTGTCGGAATGATGGTACTTTTGAAAGATCCTGATTTGCCTCCATTGAAATGGTTTACAGGCCGGGTGACTGAAGCTATACCTGGGAAAGATGGTAAGGTAAGAGTGGTCATAGTGCGTACATGCAATGGTTTATTTAAAAGATCAATTTCCAATATTTGTATACTTCCAATTCAAGATAATGCTCAAATAACTCCTTCAAATTAAAATTTATATCTTTTGAAATTGAATATTTCAAGGCTGCCCGGGATGTTGATTACCTAAAAGAATTATCCAACTTTCCTCCCGATATTTGTGCAAAGCCTTTGCATTTATTTATTGTTTTTCTTATTACCGATTGGCAACGAACTGTAAGAACTTTTTCAGCATTGCAAGCCATGTGTTTTGTCTTTCAACCATTATGTTATGTGAAATGCAGCTGTGTCTTCTGGTTTCATGTTAACTGAGCTAATAGTTTTCTGCTCTAAGATAAAATAAAATAGTTATTTAGAATTATACAGTCCACGCTTATTCCTTTGCGAGCCATCGAATTTACAAGGTTCTTCCTAAGTGCCAGCTCGGCATGCTCAGCTCCCAATACCCCCTGCTGGTCTGAGATTACGACCATCCTGTGCCTAATTGGGACGGGCCTGTGGTCTATAGGCTTTGCAGCCTCAGCAAAAGACCGTGGAGGGGGAGCCATAGGCAAAGGTGGCTGAGGGGGGGGGGAGACATAGGTGGGGTGGACTTCAATTTTTCTAATTCGGCTGTAGCCTGCTGATATTTGGCTGCAAGTACCATAAGTTGGGTAAACAGCCCTTCTATGTTGTATGAAACATGGTTAAATGTCTCCCTATTCATTTTCTTATTAATTTTGCAGTTGCTGATATGATCCAAAATTTCCCCTCTAAAAATTGATCCCCTCACAACTTCTTCACAATTCAGAAGGTTAGGGTTAGTAGGGGGGGAATCCTTGATTTTAGCTTGAACCCTAAGGGCCTCCGCCAATCTAAGCGCCGCCTTGTTTCCTATCATCTCGAGAATTCCCGAGGCGAACGTGGAATCGAGGTCGGAGAACGCATTTGCGCTTTGGCCCGAAGGCGAACTCACTAAATCTTTATTCATTATTGGTGTACTGATCATAAAACCACGGATCCTTCCAGGGATATCCACGCCCGCTACATGGGTCCCCAAGACTTTCTAACGTGAAAGGCTGAACCGCCGTGACTTCCGCTAACAAAGGAGTGGGAGGAAAGAGGAATACGTACCCAAAATGGGCACGGCCAAATGAAGGGCACCGAAGTGTTCCCCCATCCGGGGATTTCTCGTATTCCTCCATCCTCCCCCCCCTCTGATAGAGCTGACGAACTAGCCAAGTTCCGCCTGATTTACAACAAATCAGGAAAGTCAAGGATCCGCCTACACTCAAATCAGCAAGGCCCTGAAAAGAGGGCTGCCCTATGGGCAAAAGCTGCTTGCCGGGGAAAGGGGGAAAAAAAGAAAAGTCACGGCGAAGCAAAATAGCCCCTCCCAAAACAATTACAATTAGAAAAAAAAAACACTAAAAAAGGGGGGAAAAAAACCCTAGCACATCCTACCACTAAAGTTCTCTGTTCCTCAATTATTCTTTTATCTAAGGATGGGGGGTGTCTCCTCGCTTGCATTCTGCTGGGTCAGAGGCACATGATAGGCGGCTGGACCATTTGCCGGGTTCTCCCCGTGCAGCGGAAGCTCACTTGGGGTGGGATGAACGGCCTCGAAGCTGTCGTCATTGGACGAGAAGACTCCGTCAGCTGGCGCGGACGGGGAGGGCCTAGGTGATGTGCCATCCGGTGAAGGCTGTCTACTTTCAGCCGAAGCCTCGTGCCGGGAATGCGTCACGCTAACCCTAGTGTCACGGACATCAGAGGGGGTGGTAACCGTCGGCAGGCGGCTGCGAGCAGCGGCTGGGGCACCGTTGGAGCGATGACTGCTGGCGGTTGGAGCAGGCGGCAGGTTGGACAAACTACTTGGCTGGGATGGCCTACGTCTCGAGTCATCACCACCGGGGATGCTTCCACCAGCGCTGGGCAAAGGCCTCCTTTGGCCAGGGGCTTCTCTTTGGCCTGGAGGGGTCAGGAATCCGAAGTGGGGTTGCTGCTTGCCTCTGTTCCTTTCGGTGGGTCGCGGCGTGGTTCAGCAGAACTCTTCTCGTCAGGGACGAGTAGTCACATTTATCGCAGTGGTGCCTACCTTCCACTGTGACCAGGGGCCGTGAGGGCAGGCAGGGATGCTCGGAGGACTTACGGTAGATCCTTCCATGACACATGGAGCACCAGTAGAGCGAGCTCCTGACAGTGAGACCATGCTTCTTAAGCAGGTAGCGCCTAACTGAGTTCGTCTCATACCACACGGCGGCTTTCCAGGCTGCAGAACAGGCTGGTTCAGTACAGTGGATCACGTCAGGGAACCGGGAACGACAGTTGCAGAACCTCACCGACACGGAAATCTGGCATTGCCTCAGGGAGGACAGGAGAAGTAAGGCTCGCTTTGTTGTTGGACAGGGTCCTCCAGGATTGCCGCCAATGCACCTTCCGCTGACGCGGGCACGTTGCTACCGGAAGCAGCTCAGAATGGCGGGGCTCTGGTTGCTCCGGGCGGCGTGGCAGGACAACTGGAACCTCAGGAACACGGGCAGATTACTTTCCGCTGCTTTCTTCAGCTTTTTGGGAACAGAAGTGGTGGGGAGCAGTGAAGCAGTGCCACCGCAGGGCCTTGCCACATCCTGTTGGGTGACCGGGGGAGACGACTCCGGGATCACGGGTTGCTCAATGTCGGGGGAGAGCGGTTCCTGCGTCGAGAGGAAGAGGACATCTGTATCGTCACTAATATTGGTCGAGTGAAAAGTTGAGGGAACATGGCTGCAAGACTCGACGGAGGACGAGGCACTCTTGTTATGCTATAACGTTGCAGCAACCTTCAGGCAGCCATGGAGAGCCGGGGACTCCGTGAACCTAAGCTCACAGAAAGAGCACCAATACGCTGTTTCAGCAATTCGGTGCCGGTGTTTCCTGGCGAGGTGCTTCTTAACCGCCTTCCTGGGACTGGACCTGCTAGTGCTCTTGAATTCCCGGGTGCAGTTAGCTTCTGGGCAGACCAGTGTTGCCGGGAGAGGGAGAATCAGGTGAAGAACGTTGTCGATCTGCGTTGCGGCAAGGGGATTGGAACTAAGGCTAAAGGCAGCGCCTTGTGACTCGCTGGGCTGCGACGTTTCTGGCATGACCTTCACGTTGCGGTCGACTTGTGCAGTTGAAGCTCCAATCTGGAGGGGGAGCTCACTGTCTTCATGGGAGACTTCGCCTTGTGGACGGGCTTACTCCGCGTTGATTTCAAGAAGAACTGCGTCAGGAACGGGGTCATGTTGGCCTGGGTGGCGATCAGGAGTGGGACTGATGACCGGTGGGGTCGGTTGCACCATCTCCTCAGGTTCAATCGGTGAGTCGAAAAGACTTAGCTGCCACTTCTCAAGCTCAGTAACCTCCGGGCTTGGCAAGGAGAACTGTGGAGGTAAGGCATTGTCATCTCCTCTTTCAGATGGCTCAGGTTCGGAAGTAGATGTGGATGGGCTGGCTGGCCGCTCTTCGTCACTGGTGAGCCGCGTGGAGTCGAGCGATCCAGTCGGGCTCAGAGATGACACCGCGGGTGGAGGAGCATGACCTTCAGACTCTTCGAAGTACACGGGATTCAATGCACCATGGGCCTGGGGGGGGGGGTGACGGCACCTCAACGTTGTCCAGCTCTACTGGAATGGCCGTGACCTCCTGGATGGGCACGCGGTAGCTTGACTGGAGAGGCGGACTTCCATACATCGAGGGAACGTTGACATCTTGGCCTAGCCTTTGACTGGAGAAGATGGCCTGAAGACACGGGACGGTCTGGAGTTCCGGGCGGGCAATTCCCATCGCGAGCTCAGCAGTTGCCAACTTCTTTAGGCGACGCTTCGCTTCCTTCCTGCAACTGTGTGGCTCGACTGAGGAGCAGATATGAATATCAATGTGGACTTGCCTCTCAGTCGGGGAAACTGTGCTGAAGGGGCACCTGTTGTACTTGAAGATCTCGGCATTAACTTCGGATCCCGAGCCATCAGGTGACATGTGAGGCTCGCGCGTAATAAATGATCAGGGCAGAAGATGACACACCAATGAAGGCACACAAAAAGAAGAAAACAATAAAATCTCAGAAACAAAGCAACGAGTAAGACAAAAACAGACAAACTCAATTGGGAGCACTACGAGCTACATATCTACATTCCCGAAAGCACTAGCCACCAGCGCGTACAGGGTGCACAAGAGCACAAAGAACTTAATATACAATGAATAAATATATAAAATGCGAATAAAATGAACAAAGAAACACTATAAAACAAGAATAAACAATGGAATTTAAACGTCGGTTGAGCTAGTGCGGGACGCTCCCAGTAGATGGCGCTGCGGAGCGATAAGCGTCCGTAACGCAAATCATACAAAAAGAGGGGAAAGACTCAGGGCGGGGGAAACTAAAGATAGGTACCTCTCCCCTTGTTCAGGCTGAAGAAGTCGCTAGATGTCCGGCGGAGCAGGTGACGGCGTCCTTCTTAGCTGACGAACGACAAGTTGAGGCTTTCTTCCACAGATGGCGCCACTAGGAGAATGAAGCACAAACAACAAATACCGCGTTCTCGACCTTGGCTATTTGATGATCATGATGTCAGTTGCTCGCGCGTACGCATTAAGCTGATAAAAACTAAAAAATTTTTATTGATACTTTCAAGAATGAGGTACAAAATGTCCCAACAGTGCGTATGATAGTCGAGTAACATAATCGATAGAACGGCAATAAAAAAAGGGGATAACATGTGTGATGAACAAGGTCTGTATACAAAGGTGAAACATGGATAAAAAGAACAATGCGGAAGCAGGCAGCCACTTAGGTGGTATTTGTGGAAGTCCTTATTGTAGAAGAACTCTGATCCTGGCGCGTGCTAGTGATAAATTCAATGTAAATGTCTCTGGAGGCCCGGATAGTATCGGATGCTATGAATTTCCGCATCAGATTCCCATACTTTCGTGAACAGAGGCGGGTGACGACGCGGTCGTTCCTCCTATCCCAGTATCCAAGGGCGCCGACGACGATGGCCTCAAATTTGACGTCCTTGTATCTCGTCTTCAATAGTTCCACGAGCGGGGCATATTTTTCCTCCTTTCTTTTCCGGGCGGCGTCGAAGGCTTCCGGACCATTCTCAAATGTTACTGTCACGTCCAAGAGGAGGAGACTGTCGTCCTTTCGGAGGGCAATGTCCGACCGACGGTTGGACCCCATCAGTGTTCGGTTTTCCGATAGGTCTCCATCTCCCGGAGGCGGCCTTTACGAGGAGGTCCACAATCTTGTTGTGTCGGGCGGTCCATTGACGGCTGAACTGGCGGCAGTGGCAGATGACATGGGGAAGGGTCTCTAATGGGTCCCCGCACTTCCTGCACCTCTTGGAGTGGTTGTGGCCGCGCTTGTATGCGTTTAGAGGGACCAAGCCCAGTCTGGCTCGGTGGATGAACCGCCATTCCGCAAACCGGGTGAAGTCCCCTTCTCGATGGAAATGCGTCAATGCTTTGTCCTGCGAGAAGCATGGGAGGGTCTTTCCCTGATGTGGAAGAGCAGCCATGTCATCATGGTGTTTGGTCCGGAACAACCCCCTAAGAATCCGGAACACTTTGCTCCTATCGGTGATAGTCGTAGCGCCGTGGACGATCGAGATTTCCTTCTCGTATGTGAGCTCCCATGTGACCCTAAGTCGATCGGATGCAGCACGGGCTCTGGACCAAATGGAGGTGGTGGGGTGTGAGCAATGGAGGGAGGCGGACCGGGACAGGAACAGCCGGAGACAGTCAGTTGATGGCTGGCGATGAAGGCAGACTCCCACGAAGTCCCTCAGGTCTTCCCAGGCGAGGTGCCGGACACGAAGGTCCCGAGAGGTGAGTAGCTTGAACGAAGAGTCAATGGCAGCAATATCCGAGTCGAGGGCGGCTTCTGGAATTTCGAAAAGCCCTTTCTTCGTATTCCCGTGAAGGTACCCCTTGTTGGCTTCCCTCGGCAGGTAAAGGGTTGATTTGATGAGGGGTCGCAGGGCGTCGTCGACTCTTCTCCATTGCGTCTTCACCTATAGCTCTCACTAGTTGCCTATGTAAACTCATGGAACGGATGGTAAACGCCAGACTGATGCACATTCTGGAGTCACACCATCTCATATCCTCATTTCAAAGTGGATTTAGGCGTGGCAGATGCACAATAGACAATCTAATTCTTCTCGAAACATCAGTAAGAGAAGCATTTCTTAAACGAAAACATCTTGTGAGCGTATTTTTCGATATTGAAAAAGCATACGACCGTACCTGGAGGTATGGGATCCTCAAAACCCTGCACGAGTATGGGTTGCGAGGTAATTTACCCATCTTTCTCTCCAATTTTCTGAAACATCGTTCTTTTCGTGTACGCGTCAAGTCTGTTCTGTCGGATACCTTCATTCAAGAAGAAGGAGTACCCCAGGGAAGTGTACTAAGCGTAACTCTATTCATTATAGCAATCAATAGCTTGATTGGCCAATTGCCTCCCGCTGTAAAAGGTACCATGTTCGTGGATGATTTTCAAATTTCTTTCTCATCAACGAGCATGAGTATCGTTGAAAGACAACTTCAAATTGCAATCAATAAAGTAACCCAATGGGCGGAAGAAAATGGCTTCACTTTTTCTGCTCAAAAAACATTCTGTATCCACTTCTGCCGAAAAAGAGGCCTTCACCCTGACCCAAATCTCCTCCTCAATAATCAACCAATAGCTGTAAAAGATCAAGGAAAATTCCTTGGTCTCACACTTGACAATAAACTAAAATTTATACCGCATATACAAGAGTTAAAAAAGAAATGTTCATTAAAATTAAATATCCTTAAAGTCTTAGCGAACACTTCTTGGGGTGCTAATACTGAGTCTCTGCTAAGAATATACAGGGCTTTGATACGCTCAAAACTTGATTACGGATGTCAAATTTATGGTTCCGCTGCTAAAACCTATCTGAAAAGTCTGGATCCAATACATAATCAGGCACTACGCATCTGCACAGGAGCCTTTCGAACTTCGCCTATCAACAGTCTTCATATCCTTGCACACGAACAATCTCTAAACAATAGACGCCTCAAACTTTCTTTAAATTTTTACTTCAAAATAAAATCTTGCACTAATCACCCACTACATCTCCATATTTTTAACCCATGTAATGCTGCTTTATTTCTAAACCGGCCTTCGATGACCCCAACATTTGGGATCCGAATGCGTCGGGTACTCTCAGACCTGCAGCTACCAGATTTTAAAACCGTCAACACAATAAACCTAATTGAACCATGGTGCGAAGTCATACCTTCTATAATTAATGATTTATCAGAATTCCCAAAACAAACTACTGCAGACACAGTTTATCAACAAGTCTTTAATGAGATCAAAAGCAAGTATTCTGGTTACAAACACATTTTTACTGACGGATCAAAAGCAAACAATCACATCGGTTTTTCAACAATAATTAATGATCAAGTTACGGCAGAAAAACTAAACACATCTTGCTCGGTATTTACTGCAGAAATAAAAGCTATTTTTTCATCGCTACAATCAATAACCCAATCCGTCTACAAAAAGTGGGTGATATTCACTGACTCCAAGAGTTCAGTGGAAGCCATCACTCACTGCAATAATAATAGCCATCCTATAGTCATCCAGTCATATCTTTTATACAAAAACCTTATGCAAAATAATTTTGAAATTACCTTTTGTTGGATCCCTGGTCACGTGGGTATTGCAGGCAATGAGGCAGCCGATTCAGCTGCCAGAGCTGCAAGTATCCTGGTCGATAATAGTGTCCCTTTCGATGATATCAAAAACGCCATCGTTGTAAGCCTCAACACGTATTGGCAGGGGACGTGGAATTCAGAAATCGAAAATAAATTACATTCAATCCAGCCCTCCACTAGAGGGTTCGGATCATTAAATATCACCAGGAGAGAACAAGTCTTATTAGCTCGACTTCGCATTGGACATACCAGATTCACCCACAAATATCTCTTATGTCATGAACCAGTTCCATCATGCATTACATGTGATGTAAATCAGACAGTGTTGCACATTTTATGCAACTGCCCAAATTTTAATCTAATTCGTTATAAATATTTTAATAATTTTAACCCATCTTTGAAGGAGTTGCTGGGGGATCCACCCCATCGCAATTTGTACTCCTTCCTCCAGGAGATTGGATTCTCCTTTTTAATTTAGTGTTTGTCTGGTCATTATGTGATTTCGCCCTTCCTTTGTTTTTCAAGTTATTTTTTCGCCCATTTTGTCTTTATTTTCAAATTGTTTAAATGTTTTTATCGGATGCACTTTTTTAATATTGACACTTGAAGTTTTATGCTTTCTCCTTCAAAATATGCTTCTATTTACTATATTCTTTAATAAAAAATAAATAGCACATAATAAAATATCGTTTGGCGCAGTATAGCCCTCAAGGGCTCTTGCGCCATAAAAAATCAAACCAACCAACCAACCAACCATTGCGTCTTCTTCCTCTGGGCGGTCCTAATGTTATACAGTAGGGAGGGGTAAAAGAAGGACTTGAAGGCGTCAATTCGCTGCCAGGGGGCTAATGCAGAGCTCAGCAGTTCAGTGCCAACCCGAATAGTGAAGTCGGTCGATGCCTGGTCGGGGAGAAGCCGGAACCCCGTCGGCTTACCAAGGAACTTCTTATGCTCTCCATCCTGAAGGGCGGGAACCGGGGTGCCTTCTACCGTGAACACTGTCGGTTGACAGCCAACTGGAGCAGCAGCTAGATGTAGGGAAAAACACTTGGAGGGGTTCACATGGAGCCCAAAGCTCGTTGATGTCTTGACGGCACGATCCAGGCGGGCTTGAAGCAAGACGGGATCCGGTCCAAGCAGAAGAAGGTCGTCAGCGTAGGCCAACGCGTTGTGCTCCGTGGATTCCTGCTGTGCTTCCCTGAGAACTAAGTCGATGGCCAAGTTGAAGAGGAGCCCGCTGAGCGGGCATCCTTGCCTGACCCCACGAAGTACCGGAACGGGCTCGGATTCACCATCCTCCGTAAGAAACTGCGTCGTGGCTCCTTCGTAGAGGCTCCGGACCAACTCGGTGAGCTCACTCCCAGCTCCAGACTTCTCTAGGGCGTTCATGATGACTTGCATAGGGACGGACCCGAAGGCGTTAGCGTAGTCGAGGGAGACTAGGCAGATATCACGGCCGGACCTTCGGGCTTTCTGGATCCTTTGCTCTAGCACGAAGTTATTCTCGAACGCCTTGTCAAACTGTAGGAACCCCTTCTGTGATGGTGACAAGACCCCGTGCTCCTCGATCCAGGACGAGATCCTCCTAGCAAGGCAACCGGTGAGCAACTTGTAGATGGTGTTTGACAGTGCAATCGGTCTCCAGCTCCTGGGGCACGTCGGGTCTCCTCCCTTGTGGATGAAGATGGTCCTGGAGGATTTCTACTGGTCCGGAACACGCTTCGTTCGGCGGCAGATGTTGAAGATGGCAGCAAGGGCACGGCCGTCCGGGTCAACCCCTCGCCAATGAGCATAAGTCATCCTGTCCGGTCCGGGGGCTGAATTTTCGGCCTTAGAAAGCCGAGCCGTCACTTCCGCGGGGGAGAAGCTTGAGAAGTCCACGGTATCCAGTTCAGGGGGGTGGAACGTAACCTCGTTGAGGCTCGCAGGCTCGAAGACTCCGTGTCCTCCGAAGGCACTCGCCATAGTCGAAACCGGGATGGCACACCTCGTTGCGTCTTCCCCCAATATTTGTCGAACGGCACGTCTGCGGTTCCTATACAGTCGCTGTATGTCCCGATGATTCCTCGGGTTGATGGGGCGCCTCTGAGCGTACTCCCTGGGGGTTTCCGGAAGCTTGACGAACCGCTGCGCAAAAGAGATGTATTCTTCAAGGTCATGGAACGGCTCCCAGCTATCAGCATCCCAGGTTCCTTGCAGCTTCAAAAACCGTTGGGTGTACGAGGCAGAGGGCGATTCATCGACGCTTTCCAGGACCGTTCAGACGCAAACAAACGTCGGTAAGGCGCTCGCGCGCAGAGTCGAAGATGACCGAACGCGGAACACGAAAGTCCAAGGTCCAAGAATCACAAGAAAGATCAGTTGACTGCATTGACAATTCTGTTGTCTGGCGGAGTGATGGTGGCCGAAGCGGCGTCTTCAGGGCCGTACTGGCGGTTCCAAGACAGATGCTCCATGTAAATGATCCTTGACCAACTTATGCAGTCACTAACGCAGAGCTTCTAAAACTTTGCTAAGTAAGACTTAGCCATGATCTTCCGGAGGAAGCTATCATTCTGCTTGTCCCAAGAGCCAAGGGCGCCAACAATGATGGGGATAATTTGTGGTCGCAGCCCCTGGTCCGTGTAGAAGTTGACGAGCGGATCGTATTTGTCAAGCTTCCTCGTCCTCGCCTCGGCAAAAGATTCGAGGCGGTTGTCGAAAGGGATGCATACGTCGACAATGAAGATTTCATTTCTGCGTTTGATGACCATATCCGGGCGTAGGTTGAGGTTATCGGGACCCGCCTTTTGGTTGACCGACACCACTTCAGCGGAGTGCCCTGCGACCTTCACAACCCGTTTGAGGACGACGTTGTGCCTGATATGCATCGCCTGGATGTTCCTCATGAAGTAGCTTGTGACGTGGGGCAGGGTCTCCTCTCGTGTGTTGCACCTTCGGTACGCCCGTTGTTCCCCCGGAGCCAGGGCTTGCAGGCATTCAGGGGGACAAGGTTCAATCTGGCTCTGTGGACAAAGCGCCAGTCAGCGAACATTGTGTAGCTCCCGTCGTACAGGAATTGGCTACTAGCCTTGTCTGCTGCAACGCATTCCACCGTCTTTCCTTGACTGGGTTTCGCGGCAAGTGCTCTGGACCTGCCGTCGCGTAGCTTTTCCCTGAACGACTTGGTAAGCTTCCTTCTGCCTGCGGCCTACACCGTGACATCCCGCAGCTGAAGCTCCGGCGAGCCCTGTTGGAAGGTCCAGGAGACGCTAAGTCTTCTAAAAGCGGTCCGGCGCACGTCCAGACATTGAGGGCCTCGTTAGCCGAGCCCGTGAAGTCCTCCTCTATGCTGCCAGACATGAACTCTCCCATCTCGCTGTCAGATGGTGTCCTCTTCAGTTTTTTGGCGCACGTCGCTTGGAGGTGGTCGGCGGCGATGGTCTGGACGTCAGGGTCCCTGGACGTGAGCAGCTTGAAGGCGGAGTCAACACGGTAAAGATCCGAGTCTTCCGCTGCGCACGGGATTGTGAGGCTCCCTTTGTCTCTCTTGCCGTAAAGGTACTCTTTCTCCGCTTCCATGGGGATGCTTAGAGTGCGCTTTACTTCCTTGCGGACCATGGTGTCAATTTTCCCCCAGACTCCTGTTCCGAATTGGTTCGTTCGCATCACGAACTGGAGAGCCGGGAAGAAAAAGGTCCGCAGGGCGTCAAGTCACTGCTATGGGGCGAGCTTTGAGTTCATAACCTTCTTTCCAACATCGATTACGTTGTTTAGGTTGGAGAAGTCTTGGACCAGGGAATAAGCCAACAGGTTTTCCCAGGAACTTGTATGCATCTCCGTCAGCCAAGGTCTTGAAGGGCTCCCCTTGCACGTGAAAGGTGGCGTCACGACTTCCCACTGACTTCAGGCCCGACAGGTGAAGGCTGGCCTATTTGCGCGGGTTCAGCTGGAGGCTAACCCTCGCAACGTCACTGCGGAAGGCGTCGAGCATTGCTTGGAGTTCTCCAGGGTCATCGGCGATAAGGACAACATCATCTGCATAGGCTAGAATCCTCTTTTTGATCTCGTTGCCCTGGATTCGTCGGATGGCCACATCGATGACGAGGTTAAACAGTATGCCACTGAGAGGACATCCCTGCTTCACTCCAGCAGCGATTGGCATGTCCGGGTTGGGCCCTCCTCTGTCAGCACGTTTGTCACCGTCTCGGAGTACAGATCAGCAACCAGGTCAGTCAGGAGCCTGCCAGCCCCTGCAGACCGCAGGACGTGCAAGATGGCTCCATGCGGGACAGATCCGAAGGCATTGGATAAGTCCAGCCAGACTAGGCAGGACTCGGCACGGTTCTTCCTTGTCCACTCGAGACGGTGCTGGAGCATTAAGTTATGCTCCATGACACCATCGTGTGGGAAGAATCCTTTCTGTGCGTAGGAGATATCATTCCCCTCACACCAAGCGGACAGCCCCCCCCCCGTGTCCGTTTACCTTGTCGTGGTGGGGAGGGGGGGGCCTTGCAGTGTGGTGAGTTCGGGGCGAGCTCTTGGGAGGAGTAGTGAACCCCCAGTTGCTCAAACAGAATATCGGCAGGAAGGGACTTTTGTTCCCTTCCTTCCCTCATCACACTTACTAAATTCGGACAGAACCCCCTAAGCCGAGGTGTCTCTACCGTGCCCATGGCTGCGTGGTACCGGGGGTAGTCGGTGCCTCAAACGATTGACGTCAGGGATAGCAGGCGAACCCTGGTGTAAAAGCCTTACCCCTGTGCAGGGGGGCTACACAGGGGGCTAGACCCCAGTTTTCCCCCTCGATTTCTCAGGTTAATTTATGGATGATAACATAACAAGTAGTTCCGTCCAGAACTAAACAAGCTACTTTCCCGTTTACCAAGTTCGATTTTCTTTCGGATGTCAGCTAAATCTCTGTGGATTTAAGCAGCATGCCAAACAATTATTTTGTACCTTTTAAACAATTTTCTTAGAGCGAAATATTTTTTTACGCCAGTGCCGCCTTCCTTTTTTCTGCCTGAGCGCCGCATCTAATTTTGAAATAATTCTCACGAGCCAGAACATATATAAACTTTCAAAACAGTTTATTATTTTCTGAATAACATGGGAAAATTTGGAGAAGGAAAGAGACTTACAAACAAATAAATGTTGTTATAATTACTTGATGCTTTTGAAAGTAAGTGCATGGTTTAAAAAAAAAAAAAAAATTCTGAATATTTGACTCCAGTCTTGTATTGTCACTATCGCAGGAAGAGCTTGTAAATTGTTCTTGAGATATTTCTTTACCCGAGCTTTACACGTCAAAATTTCTTCTTTATAGTTTTCTACTGTAAGTATTTCTTTTTCTAATTGTTTGTCGTCGGTAATTTCCTGTTCTATTACTTCATTAAGTGCTTTTAGGCTTTCTTCCTTTTCAGGTAATAGTTCAAGTGTTATTTCAATTACTTCAAAATCAGGTAATTCCGTGCTAATTAATGTTTCTAATTTCTTAATTCTTGTTGTTGCTCCTCTTAGCGTAGCACGTTTCTTAATGTATTTATCCAACGTTTCCATAATGAACAATTCAAATTCACCTTACCTCATAAATTTTCTTCAAAGATTAAAATATTTCATCTTAAAATCCTGTAAGTTTCGGCACCATATTTTTGTAAATTGTAGAATTCAAATAAGTTAGAAAACACTATGAGGTAAGTAAAGTTAAAATATATTTACATTGAAAAGGATTAGTAAAAATTAGGCTTGCGCCTTCAAAACACAACTGAAACTAGCACATTTCGACTGATGCAATCTGTTTTTATCCTTTGCCGTTGCCAATTTCATTTTACAATATTCTATAGCAACGTCGCCCTCTTCTGAATTGATCTAGGCGTCACAGGGCGTTGCATGAGAGTCCACAGGTAAAGTCCACGGTGCGACGGGGAGACCCCGTAGGAAGGGAGGTTCCATCACAAGAAAGCTTAGGCGGCATTTGCGTCGGCCACGTCCCGTTCGTTATACTGACGCTCACCAGTCAAGTGTTCGATGTAAATGAACCTGCTCCAACGGATGGCATCACTGATAAGGAGCTTGCGAAAAAGGTTCAGGTATTTCTTGGATATGATTTTCCGGAGGAACTTGTCATTCTCCGGGTCCCATGACCCAAGAGCACCAACTACAATAGGCACGATGGAGATTGTGGCTTGTGCGTGCGATTGTTGGAGGGGATCCAGTAGAGGAGTATATTTGGAGATTTTTTCTTCCCTGGCTGCTTGGAAAGCTTCCGGACGATTGTCGAATGGGACCGTGACGTCAACGACGTAGAGCGCGTTTCATTTGGAGATGAGGGCGTCCGGGCGAAGTCTACTGCCTTCGACTACCTGCTGGTTAACGGAGACGACTTGAGCAGAGTGCCTAGCAGCCTTCAGAACTCGCTTCAGAATGGAGTTATGCCGAAGCTGCTGCCCATGGCTCCTTGGGCGGCAGTGGCAGCGGACATGGGGAAAGGTCTCGCTCTGGTAATTGCAGCTCCTGCAGTTCTTCCTTCCGTCTGCCCATCGTTTGCAAGCGTTGAGAGGGACAAGGTTGGGGCGGGCCCTATGGATAAATCACCAGTCAGCAAATCTTGTGTATTCTCCGTTGTAGAAGAAATGGCAACTAGCTTTGCCCTTGAGACACATTCCAGGACTCCCCCCCCCCGTGTCCGTTTACCTTGTCGTGGTGGGGGGGGGGGGGGGCTTGCGGTGTGGTGAGTTCGGGGCGAGCTCTTGGGAGGAGTAGTGAACCACCAGTTGCTCAAACAGAATATCGGCGGGAGGGGATTTTTTTCCCTTCCTTCCCTCATCACACTTACCAAATGCGGACGAAAACCCCTAAGCCAAGGTGTGTCAACCGTGCCTATGGCTGCGTGGTACCGGGGGTAGTCGGTGCCTCAAACGGGAGGCTTCAGGGATAGCAGGCGAACCCTGTCGTACGCAGCCTTACCTCTGTGTAGGGGGGCTACACAGGGGCTAGACCCCACTTTTCCCCCTAGTTCTCTGGTTTTTTATGGATATAAACACAAAGAACACTTTCCCCCTTGTGGGGAGCGTCAGACTGAATCGCTTACATCTGCAAAATTCTTTATTATCAAAAGGAACGAAAATCTAACATTCACCGCTGTATCCCCATTCTTAATTAACAAGGCATTAATAAATCTTATCGGCGAGTTCCAATCAGTAAAAAAGCTACGCACTGGCGAACTATTAGTTGAAATCAAACATCCTAAACAAGTTCAACCTATTCTAGCTATCAAACAACTAGGCTCATATCTATGTACAGTTACAGCTCACTCAATTCTAAACTTTTCTCGAGGAGTTATTTCAGAGCCGGACCTTCTATTTACATCAGAGAAGGAAAATCTAGAAGAAATGAAAGACCAACACGTAAGTGGAGTGAAGAGGATCACTATTAAACGCAATGGCGAAATGCAGAATACTAAACATATCATTCTGACTTTTAGTACGCCTATCCTCCCTTCACGTGTCAAAGCTGGTTATCTCTAATGCCCTGTTAGACCATATATTCCTAACCCGCTACGGTGCTTTAAGTGCCAGCGCTTTGGGCATTCCAGACTGTCATGCCGTGGTGCAGAAACTTGTGCCAGGTGCGCTGAGTCCGGCCACGACAGCAATGAATGCAAAAAGGAATATAAATGTGTCAACTGCAAAGGAGATCACCCGTCCTACTCTAGAAAATGTCAAACTGGCTCTCCGAAAAGGAAATACAAGTAATTAAAACCACTCAGAACATATCATATCCAGATGCCAAAAAAATTGTCCAGTCTCGTGCGCCTTCAGCCGGACTTTCATATGCTGCAGCAGTAAGAAAAGTATTCAATTCTACCAGCACACAAACAGATCCTCAAATGATTAATACAATAACCAGCACTAAATCAACTAACTCTCCTAAATCAAAAAATAAACAACTCAATACCCCTAAGCCTCCACAAAAAAATAGTAACGAAACAAAAATATTAAGTACACAAATCCCGACTACAAGTTATCCATCTACAATAATTTAAAAAAAACCAACTGATCAAAAACAAAACATAAACTGTGGAAAAAAAGAAAATTATTCAAACGCGCTCAAAAATTGGGGTAGCCTCTAAACAGAGGCCCCCAAAATTTTATAATTTTAAAAAAGAGGACTTTTTACTTTCTAGCAAGAAAGTAAAATTAACCAAGTCCCAAATTGAAAAACTTCAACAACCTCCTCCCCAAGAGGAGGACGAGGATGTCGAATTCGAAGACCTTCCGCCATCCGACGATGAAGGATGGACGGACCATCCTCCTTCATGAGCTGCTCCCTCTTCTTTCGGCCGTTTCTCCTTCCTCTTTTCTCTATGGCCCTGAGCATTCTTTCTTGGAATTGTCAGAGTTACTCGCATAATGTCATGGACATCAAGGATCTTGTCGAATATTACCAACCGGCCATATTTTGTCTGCAAGAAACATTTCTGTCCCCTGCTGATAGACCGAGGTTGAAAGGTTTTGACATGTACCGCAAGGACTGCTTGTCAGGAGACCGTCGTTGTGGAGGAGTGGCATTGCTAATCAACAATGTTTATGCATCTAGCCAGCTCAATATCAACACATCCCTGCAAGCAGTAGCTGCGCGCGTTCACCTTCACTCGCTGTTCACAGTTTGTTCTGTATATATCCCACCTTCCTATGACTTAAGAAGCGTGGAGTTGCAGACACTGGTTGATCAACTTCCTCCCCCATTTGTCATCTTGGGGGATTTCAATGGCCATAATCCTCTGTGGGGGAGTTCAGACTTCAACATTAGAGGTTTAACAATAGAAAATTTTATTGAAGACAATGATCTTTGCATCCTTAATAACGGTGAAAACACTTATTTTCATCTTTCTACCCAATCTTACCATTCCATCGATCTCGTAATATGCTCACTTTCTTTTCTGCCACGTTGGGATTTTCAGGTGGAGGGTGGACTCTACTCCAGCGGCCACTTTCCGATCAGGATATCCTCTACTGGACGCTTCGGCCATCAGCAGCATCAGCAAGCTCGACTTCGCATCGATCGAGCTGATTGGGCAGCATTTACCCAGTTGGCAGATATTAAATCAGAAGACGTGACTGATATTGATATCGATGTAGCGGTAAAGCGAGTAACCGACATCATCTTAAACGCAGCTAACGCTGCTATACCAAAAACCACTAAAGGCAGGATCAAGTATCCTAAGCCTTGGTGGAACCTTGATTGTCAGGAGGCTCATAAGAAACAAAAAAAGGCATGGAACACGTTTCGTCGTTATCCAACCACACAAAATCTCGTGGCACTTAAACGAGCTCGTGCTGAAGCTCGAAGGATTCGACGGAAGAGCCAGCGGGACTCGTGGCAGGCCTACGTCAGCACAATCACGACGTCCACCCCATCCAAGACTGTATGGGGTAAAATAAAAAAAATCGTTGGCAACTACAATACATCTTGTGCACCCATTCTGGAGAATAATGGTCGTATTTTATCCGATTACAAAGAGGTGGCTGACTGCATGGGGACTTATTTGACAGAAGTCTCCAGTGCAAATAACTATTTCTCAAAATTTTTAACCATCAAATCACGCAAAGAACAAAAAGTTCTAGATTTTAATTCAAACATTTTTAACCAATACAACACAAAATTCACCCTTCATGAACTAAATACTGCCTTACAAAAATCAAAAAACACATCACCAGGTACAGATCAAATTCAAAATAGCATGTTAAAAAATCTAAGCAGGTCTTCATTAGAAAATATTCTGCAGCTTTTTAACAGAATTTATTCTGAACATAGATTCCCAAAATCCTGGAGTGAAGCAATAGTTATCCCTATCCTTAAACCAAATAAACAATCTGATAAACCTGAGAGCTATAGACCTATAGCTCTCACTAGTTGCCTATGTAAAGTCATGGAACGGATGGTAAACGCCAGACTGATGCACATTCTGGAGTCACACCATCTCATATCCTCATATCAAAGTGGGTTTAGGCGTGGCAGATGCACAATAGACAATCTAATGCTTCTCGAAACATCAGTAAGAGATGCATTTCTCAAACGAAAACATCTTGTCAGCGTATTTTTCGATATTGAAAAAGCATACGACCGTACCTGGAGGTATGGGATCCTCAAAACCCTTCATGAGTATGGGTTGCGAGGTAATTTACCCATCTTTCTCTCCAATTTTCTGAAACATCGTTCTTTTCGTGTACGCGTCAAGTCTGTTCTATCGGATACCTTCATTCAAGAAGAAGGAGTACCCCAGGGAAGTGTACTAAGCGTAACTCTATTCATTATAGCAATCAATAGCTTAATTGACCAATTGCCTCCCGCTGTAAAAGGTACCATATTTGTGGATGATTTTCAAATTTCTTTCTCATCAACAAACATGAGTATCATTGAAAGACAACTTCAAATTGCAATCAATAAAGTAACCCAATGGGCGGAAGAAAATGGCTTCACTTTCTCTGCTCAAAAAACATTCTGTATCCACTTCTGCCGTAAAAGAGGACTTCACCCTGATCCAAATCTTCTCCTCAATAATCAACCAATAGCTGTAAAAGATCAAGGAATATTCCTTGGTCTCACATTTGATAATATACTAAAATTTATACCGCATATACAAGATTTAAAAAAGAAATGTTCATTAAAATTAAATATCCTTAAAGTCTTAGCGAACACTTCTTGGGGTGCTGATACAGAGTCTCTGTTAAGAATATACAGGGCTCTGATACGCTCAAAACTTGATTATGGATGTCAAATTTATGGCTCTGCTGCAAAAACCTATCTGAAAAGTCTGGATCCAATACATAATCAGGCACTTCGCATCTGCACAGGAGCATTTCGAACTTCGCCTATCAACAGTCTTTATATCCTTGCACACGAACAATCTCTAAACAATAGACGCCTCAAACTTTCTTTAAATTTTTACTTCAAAACAAAACCCTGCACCAATCACCCACTACATCTCCACATTTTTAATCCATCTAATGTTGCTTTATTTCTACACCGGCCTTCGATGACACCAACATTTGGGATCCGAATGCGTCTGGTACTCTCAGACCTGCAGCTATCAGATTTCAAAACCGTTAACACAATAAAACTAATTGAACCATGGTGCGAAGTCATACCTTCTATAATCAATGATTTCTCAAAATTCCCAAAACAAACTACCGCTAATACAGTTTATCAACAAGTCTTTCATGAGATCAAAAGCAAATATTCTGGATATAAACACATTTTCACTGACGGATCAAAATCAAACGAACACGTCGGCTTTTCCACAATAATTAATGATCAAGTTACGGCAGAAAAATTAAACACATCTTGCTCGGTATTTACTGCAGAAATAAAAGCAATATTTTCATCTCTAGAATCAATAGCCCAATCTGTTCATAGAAAGTGGGTGATATTCACTGACTCAAAGAGTTCAGTGGAAGCCATCACTCATTGCGATAATAATAGCCATCCTATAGTCATCCAGTCATATCTTTTATACAAAAACCTTATGCAAAATAATTTTCGTGTTCTTTTTTGTTGGATCCCTGGTCATGTGGGCATTGCAGGCAATGAAGCAGCCGATTCAGCTGCCAGAGCTGCAAGTATCCTGATTGATAATAGTGTCCCTTTCAATGATATTAAAAACGCCATCGTTGTAAGCCTCAACACGTATTGGCAGGGGACTTGGAATTCAGAAATCCGAAATAAACTGCATTCGATCCAGCCCTCCACTAGAGGTTTCGGATTATTAAATATCACCAGGAGAGAGCAAGTCTTATTAGCTCGACTTCGCATTGGACATACCAGATTCACACACAAATATCTCTTATGTCATGAACCAGCTCCAACATGCATTACATGTGATGTAAATCAGACAGTGTTGCACATTTTATGCAACTGCCCAAATTTTAATCTAATTCGTTATAAATATTTTAATAATTTTAACCCATCTTTGAAGGAGTTGCTGGGAGAGCCACCCCATCGAAATTTGTACTCCTTCCTCCAGGAGATTGGATTCTCCTTTTTAATTTAGTGTTTGTCTGGTCATTATGTGATTTCGTCCTTCCTTTGTTTCTCAAGATATTTTTTCGTCCATTTGGTCTTTATCTTTAAATTGTTTAAATGTTTTTATCGGCTGCACTTTTTTAATATTGACACTTGAAGTTCTATGCTTTCTCCTTCAAAATATGCTTCTATTTACTATATTCTTTAATAAAAAAATAAATAGCATATAATAAAATATCGTTTGGCGCAGTATAGCCCTCAAGGGCTCTTGCGCCATAAAAACCAACTCAACCAACCAACCAAAATTCTTTATAATTAAACGAAGCGACCCAAATTTAAATTTTACAAAAATATCTCCCTTTGTCATCAATAAAACCTTAAGTCATCAGATAGGTGAATTTCAAACTGATAAAAAATTGCGAAATGGTGAACTTTTAGTCGAAATTAAAGATACCCAACAAGTTTCAAAAATAATGTCAATAAAACAAATTGGATCATACCTAGTCACTGTCTCAGAACATTCAACACTAAATTTTTCACGCGGAATAATTTCTGAACCTGATCTTCTCTATACCTCAGAAAGTGAAATATTACAGGAAATGAAAGACCAACACGTGAGTGGAGTAAAAAGGATCTCCATCAAACGTAACGGCGAGATGATAAACACAAAACACATTATTTTAACATTCAGTACACCCGTCCTCCCGCAACGAGTTAACCCTAGAACACTAGTGTACGTAAAATTTACGTACAAGCCTTCTATATTGGCTGCTTTCTCCCCTTTTTTTTCCATCAATGAACTCGTCCGAGTAGAAGTGCTTTGAGTGATGACTTAGTTAGCTGCCTGCCACGTGGCTTAGCTTCATCGTTTATTTTTTAGTCCACACGCTTGTTGTTCTAGAGGTCACACGTAAATTTTACGTGTCTCTAGTAATACATGTGCAGTATTTTACACGTATATTTAACGTATCGCTAGCGATAACGTCTATTTAATAGTTATTAAAAATTTTATAACAACATTATTCGCAGCATTTTCATTTCGTTTTTGTATCAGTATGAATCAGCAATCTCCATCGTCAAGATTGCAGTTTATGCTAAAGCTTCAGCAGCAGCTATGTGAAAATTAGCAACATCAACGTCTGAGCACCCAAAATCTATCAAGATTTAGAACAAGATATACAGAATATTACATAAATTGCACAGAATCAGCAAGGACGAAGAACCTGACTGCAGCTTTTGCAACTATAAAAAAAGAGGATGACAACTAATTACTGCATGTGTGGCAAGACAATTTCTGGGCAGCACCAAAAGAAACTTTTTCCAAGTTGCATTTAGACAATTTATCTGCATTAATTAGACGTTTTATTATTTTTCCTTTATCTTTTATACACCTATTCCTTTTTTCTTATTCTTTTAGCATCTTTAAGCTTATAATATGTATAACTAGTGTTGGTTTGTAATATATCCATAATGCAATTTGTTATTTTCATAATATTTCTTAATACTATACATTTTATGCATTTTTTAATATTTTTTGAGCTGTTTGTATATTTGTTAGCTTTTTTTTTTACAAACATTAGTAAATGAAATACATTTTGTAAGAACACGTAAATTTTACGTATTTCTAGTAATAACAGCCTATTTAAACACGCTAGTGTTCTAGGGTTAAAGCCGGCTATCTCTCTTGTCCAGTTCGCCCTTATATTCCAAATCCGCTCCGGTGTTTCAAATGCCAGCGATTTGGACATTCAAAACTTTCGTGCCGTGGTACTGAAACCTGTGCCAGATGTGCAGAGCCTGGTCACGACTGCTGTCACATAACTGCTCTAAAACATACAAATGCGTTAACTGTAAAGGGGATCACCCTTCATATTCCAGATCTTGCTCCAAATGGCTATCAGAAAAAGAAATCCAGGTTATTAAAACAACCCAAAAAATTTATTATCCAGAAGCAAGAAAATTAGTCGACTCTCGCACACCCACAGTAGGAATTTCCTACTCTGCAGCAGTAAAAAAGATCTTAAAATCAGCAAGTACTCAGACAGAAACACAACCTGTTAATAATAACACTTCGCTAAACTCCACAACACAGACAAATAAACAAACCTCTTCCTCTAGCAGTAAAACCAATGTAAGTAAAACACAAACCAAAAAATCCACCAATGCAAATATGAATAACACTGCTGTTGAACCATCTAAGAAAACTGTCGAAGAAAAGAAAATTCTCGCACGCGCAAAACTTGGCGTATCCACCAAACAGAGACCCCCAAAACATTACAATTTTAAAAAGGAGGACTTCTTGCTAACCAGCAAGAAGGTTAAGCTAACAAAATCTCCTCCTCTTCCCTCTGACGAAGAAGTCGAGGACATTGAGTTTGAGGAAACTCCCCCAACCGATGATGAAGGTTGGGTGGAGGATCTTCCTGCCTCTTGATGTGCGTCTCTCTCTTTGGCCGTTTGTTCTCTTCTTTCTTCTTCATGGCCCTGAATATTCTCTCTTGGAATTGTCCGAGTTACTCGCATAATGTCACAGACATCAAAGATCTTGTCGAATATCACCAACCGGCCATATTCTGTCTGCAAGAAACTTTTCTGTCCCCTGCTGATAAACCGAGGTTGAAAGGTTTTGACATATACCGCAAGGACTGCTTGTCAGGTGACCGTCGTTGTGGAGGAGTGGCATTGCTAATCGCTAATGATTATGCATCTAGCCAGCTCAATATCAACACATCCCTGCAAGCAGTAGCTGCGCGCGTTCACCTTCACTCGCTGTTCACAGTTTGTTCTGTATATATCCCACCTTCTTATGACTTGAGAAGCGTGGAATTGCAGACACTGTTAGATCAACTTCCTCCCCCATTCGTCATCTTGGGGGATTTCAATGGTCGTAATCCTCTCTGGGGGAGTCCAGACTCCAACAGTAGAGGTTTAACAATAGAAAATTTTATTGAAGACAATGATCTTTGCATCCTTAATAACGGTGAAAACACTTATTTTCATCTTTCTACCCAATCTTACCATGCCATCGATCTCGTAATATAGTACAGTAAAATTAGGCCAAAAAATGGCCAAACCCAAACATCCAAAAAAAAAAAAGTCAAACCTGTTGCAAATTACTTCTTACCCTTCCAGCAAGAAGGGGTAAAAAGTCCCAGCAATTTGCGCGTCGGGTTTTGGGGGGAAGGGGGGGGGACAAAATAATCCTCTATTTAAATAAAAATAATTTCTATTACTTAAAAAAAATTCTCAAACCTCGCAGAAACCACTCTATAATAGTAAAATAATAAACTCTAACGGAAAAAAATTCTAATTAACAGGGGTGCACAGGCGGGGGGGGGGATGGGGGGGGGGGTCATGGAGTAGCTTTGCGTCATTGGAATTTTTAAGGCAGTTTTTTCAAGGGGTATTTCTTTGTTTTTTGAGGGCTTTTATTCTTGATGGATACTCCGTCACACTTAAGGGGTGCATCTTCCCTTTTTTGGGGGTGGGGGGAGGGCCTTGAATTTACATTCTAAAATCAACTATTGCAGTGAAGTTCACGAAAAAATTTCCCTGATTTAAACTTTTCAGAAGTACAAAATGCCACACAATGATATAGTAATGTCAGAATGATAATTCTAAAAGATCTAAGCGAGCTCATTAACCAAATTATTTGTGACTGGAGTTATTAAACTGTTTAGAGCGCTGGAAAACAAAATTCCTGTGCAGCATAAAAAAAGTCAAAATTGACCAAAGTTTCCCTACTTCTTCTTGAATAACAAACTTCAACTATTCTACAATCTTTTGCCATCACCGTAAGGGGGGACAAACCGAAATTGCCAATAGTGAGATGGGCAATGCTGCAATTCTGCACCCTCTAAGTCGGTGGGGGTTCTCATTTGCAAACGCCGAGCTACCTCTCTTTTACGCAGCTGGTTATGTGAATTATGCTAAATATGCGGACATATACTTTCAACACTATCTCAAACTTTTGAGTACATTATGCGATAAAAAAAAATTTGATTACATCAAACATCAGCTATACAACGATCTAACTCAGTGACAAATTCAGGTGGTCTAGAACCTGTAGTGATTCAACGATAGAACAAGTCTTGATGAGAGCAATGAGCAATACAACAATAGAATGCTAAATATTTACACCTTTTTGTCTCCCAGTTTGGAAATCACAATCCGTTTCTTAAGCCCCAGAAGTTCATCCCTCTCAAGTTGGTAGTGGTATCGCTCGCTGATGATAAGGTGAGTTGCGATGAGACCTTTAACGTTCGGGTAGTAACATCAAAGGATATTGAAAGGCAAACAATTTTGTGGCATTTCTTTGTAAAGGAGGTAAACAGTTATGTTTTAGCTTCTGTTAGGAGAGTAGTTACTATCTGTAAAGATGTGTAAGCCCAAACCATCTTTTACACCGAATGGTATGAACAGTAAAGATGGAATAACAAATTGTTAAAAACTTTTGGTACGAGTTATGCGCTGATCCTCCATTAGTATTTGATGAATCTGGTTTCAGAAGGAAAGAAATCTTGTATAGTTAAAGTGCTATTATCTGAAGCAAAAGGTTCATCCACCATCAGAGAACGAACAGCTGGTGTCATATATGAGGCAGTGAGAAGCAAAGGGATGTAAGTGGACGTTTTCAAGTTTTGAATAAAACGCGTTTAAAGATAAGATCCTAGGTAGGTTTTCATTGATTTTCTTTTCTAAATTATGCTGTATAGAAGCAACTACCAGGTCTACTAGTACCATCTCTTGCCTCAACATAGAGGAGAGGTTCACCAACCATTTGTACTGGTTATCTCCAAATTTTTAATTTTCCCACTTGCATCCCTTTGCTTCTCACTGCCTCATATGTAATAGATGGAAGATACCTACTTGATCATATTTTTGGTAATGATCTGTAAACTTCAAGGAAATATGCCAGCAATGCAGTGTATAGGTAATTTGTAAGTATGGGAAAGCTAGTGTCATTTTTGATGGGTGCAAAGAAAGCACCACAGAAATATAATCTGCGTCCTATTACAACTGTCAAGCTTTCTGCTCTAGAAGACTTTCTGCGTCTCAAACCTTGTGCTTGCTCTGAGGAGTTCATTGGATATAGTGAATGTTTGAAAAGTCTGAAAGTGGACTGAAGTGCTCAATTATATGCACAAACTGTGTTAGACATAGCTGCAACAATAGCGAGTTTGCTGAGGATCTAGATTCCAAAAAACATCTTGATAACGAAAACGTTTTGTTAGAAACTTAGGAGAAATCATTTGAAAGCAGAAAACAGTTCAGCGTAATTTTTCTGGCCATTTAATCAAATGTGCACCATTAGAGGGGGTGGGGGGAAGGATAATATTTTAGTATATAATTTCGTTTTGGGAGGTGAGCTACTGTTCTTATGGAGTGGACAGTCCTGATTTAATGCATTTTTGATTTGCTTGAAATAATACTTCTACTTGAAATAAAAGGGAAGGGGGGGGGGGGTGAGGATTTATTTTATTTGGTGGAGCGGGGGGGGGGTGCTGTAGCTTTGAGAGGAGGTGCATCATCGATCTTGGAAAATGGACACACTCGATTTCTAACTTTAACTTAGCATAAAATAATGTTTCCATATGAAACGTATGGAGAGGGGTTCGGGGGGTACTGCTTCGTTTTACGGGGATAGGGGGGATCTGTAGCATTGGTGGGTTACGTCATCCCTCTTGGGGGTCAAACACCTTTAATTTCATGCTTTTAAATTTAGTAAAACATAATATTCTCACTTTAAATTTACTCTAAAATTTCTGGAAAAATACCCAAAACAGCAATTTTTAGATGCCCCCCATTCCAAAACCCGACGCACGATTGGGTGGGATTTTTTACCTGTTCTTATTGGGAGGGTAATAAACAATTTGCACCAGGTTTAGCTTTTTTTTTTGGATGTTTGGGTCCGACCCCTATTTTTACTGTACTAATATGCTCACCTTCTTTTCTGCCACTTTGGGATTTTCAGGTGGAGGGTGGTCTCTACTCCAGTGGCCACTTTCCGATCAGGATAACCTCTACTGGACGCTGCGGCCATCAGCAGCATCAGCAAGCTCGACTTCGCATTGATCGAGCTGATTGGGCAGCATTTACCCAGTTGGCAGAAATTAAATCGGAAGACGTAACTGATATTGATATCGATGTAGCGGTAAAGCGAGTAACCGACATTATCCTAAACGCAGCTAACGCTGCCATACCAAAAACCACTGAAGGCAGGATCAAGTTTCCTAAGCCTTGGTGGAACTTCGATTGTCAGGAGGCTCATAAGGCACAAAGAAAAGCATGGAGCACTTTTCGTCGGTATCCGACCACACAAAATCTTGTGGCACTTAAACGAGCTCGTGCAGAAGCTCGGAGGATTCGACGAAAAAGCCAGCGGGACTCGTGGCAGGCCTATGTCAGCACAATCTCGACGTCCACCCCATCTAAGACAGTGTGGGGTAAAATCAAAAAAATTTCTGGCAACTACAATACGTCTTGTGCTCCCATTCTGGAGAAAAATGGTCAACTTTTGTCGGATCACAAAGAGGTGGCTAACTGCCTGGCGACTCATTTAGCAGAAGTCTCCAGTGCAAATAACTATTGCACATAATTTTTAACTATCAAATCACGCAAAGAACAAAGAGTTCTAGATTTTAATTCAAACATTTTTCATCCATACAACACAAAATTTACATTTCAAGAATTAGATATTGCTTTACAAAAATAAAAAAACACATCACCTGGCCCTGACGAAATACACAATAGTATGTTAAAAAACCTAAGCAGGTCTTCATTAGAAAATATTCTGAGACTATTTAATAGAATTTATTCTGAGCACAAATTCCCCAAATTCTGGAGCCAAGCAATAGTAATTCCTATTCTTAAACCAAACAAGCAATCCGATAAACCCGAGAGTTACAGACCTATAGCTCTCACAAGCTGCCTTTGCAAAGTAATGGAGCGGATGGTAAACGCCAGGCTCATGTACATTTTGGAGTCTTGCCATCTGCTATCTTCATATCAAAGTGGATTCAGGCGCGGCAGATGTACCATAGACAACCTACTGCTTCTCGAAACATCAATAAGAGAAGCATTTCTCAAACGAAAACATCTTGTGAGCGTATTTTTTGACATTGAAAAAGCATATGACCGTACCTGGAGATATGGCATCCTCAAAACCCTGCACGAGTATGGGTTACGAGGTAATCTACCCATCTTTCTCTCTAATTTTCTTAGAGAGCGAACTTTTCGCGTACGTGTCAAGTCTGTTCTGTCAGATACCTTCATTCAAGAAGAAGGAGTTCCCCAGGGAAGTGTACTAAGCGTAACTCTTTTTGTAATAGCAATCAACAACTTAATCGAACAACTGCCTCCCGCTGTCAAGGGTACCATGTTCGTTGATGACTTTCAAATTTCTTTCTCTTCATCGAGCATGAGTATCATTGAAAGACAACTTCAAATCGCTATAAATAAAGTATCACAATGGGCAGAGGAAAATGGCTTCACTTTCTCTGCTCAAAAAACCTTCTGCATCCACTTCTGCCGTAAAAGAGGGCTTCACCCTGATCCAAGTCTTCTCCTTAACAATCAACCAATAGCTGTAAAAGATCAAGGAAAATTTCTTGGTCTCACCCTTGATAATAAACTAAAATTTATACCGCATATTCAAGAGTTAAAAAAGAAATGTTCATTAAAATTAAATATCCTTAAAGTCTTAACGAACACTTCTTGGGGTGCTGATACAGAGTCTCTGTTAAGAATATACAGGGCTCTGATACGCTCAAAACTTGATTATGGTTGTCAAATTTATGGCTCCGCTGCAAAAACCTATCTGAAAAGTCTGGATCCAATACATAATCAGGCACTGCGCATCTGCACAGGAGCATTTCGAACCTCGCCTATCAGCAGTCTTCATATCGTTGCACACGAACAATCTCTAAACAATAGACGCCTCAAACTTTCTTTAAATTTTTACTTCAAAACAAAACCCTGCACCAATCACCCACTACATCTCCACATTTTTAATCCATCTAATGTTGCTTTATTTCTACACCGGCCTTCGATGACACCAACATTTGGGTTCCGAATGCGTCGGGTACTCTCAGACCTGCAGCTATCGGATTTCAAAACCGTTAACACAATAAAACTAATTGAACCATGGTGCGAAGTCATACCTTCTATAATCAATGATTTCTTAAAATTCCCAAAACAAACTACCCCTAATACAGTTTATCAACAAGTCTTTTATGAGATCAAAAGCAAGTATTCTGGTTATAAACACATTTTCACTGACGGATCAAAAGCAAACGAACACGTCGGTTTTTCCACAATTATTAATGATCAAGTTACGGCAGAAAAATTAAACATATCTTGCTCGGTATTTACTGCAGAAATAAAAGCTATATTTTCATCTCTAGAATCAATAGCCCAATCTGTTCATAGAAAGTGGGTGATATTCACTGACTCAAAGAGTTCAGTGGAAGCCATCACTCATTGCAATAATAACAGCCATCCTATAGTCATCCAGTCATATCTTTTATACAAAAACCTTATGCAAAATAATTTTCGTGTTCTCTTTTGTTGGATTCCTGGTCACATGGGCATTGCAGGCAATGAGGCAGCCGACTCAGCTGCCAGAGCTGCAAGTATCCTGGTCGATAATAGTGTCCCTTTCGATGATATCAAAAACGCCATCGGTGTAAGCCTCAACACGTATTGGCAGGGGACGTGGAATTCAGAAATCCAAAATAAATTGCATTCGATCCAGCCCTCCACTAGAGGCTTCAAATCATTAAATATCACCAGGAAAGAACAAGTCTTAATAACTCGACTTCGCATTGGACATACCAGATTTACTCATAAATATCTCTTATGTCACGAACCAGCTCCAACATGCATTACATGTGATGTAAGTCAGACAGTGTTGCACATTTTATGCAACTGCCCAAATTTTAATCTAATTCGTTATAAATATTTTAATAATTTTAACCCATCTTTGAAGGAGTTGCTGGGGGAGCCGCCCCATCGCAATTTGTACTCCTTCCTCCAGGAGATTGGATTCTCCTTTTTAATTTAGTGTTTGTCTCGACATTATGTGATTTCGTCCTTCCTTTGTTTTTCAAGATATGTTTTGCCCTTTTTGTATTTATCTTCAAATTGTTTAAATGTTTTTATCGGTTACACTTTTTAACACTAGCACTTGAAGTTTTATGCTTTCTTCTTCAAAATATGCTTTTATTTACCTTATCCTTTTATGAAAAATAAATAGCTTATAATAAAATATCGTTTGGCGCAGTATAGCCCTCAAGGGCTCTTGCGCCATAAAAATCAAACCAACCAACCAACCAACCAACCAACCAATCAGGATAACCTCTACTGGACGCTGCGGCCATCAGCAGCATCAGCAAGCTCGACTTCGCATTGATCGAGCTGATTGGGCAGCATTTACCCAGTTGGCAGAAATTAAATCAGAAGACGTAACTGATATTGATATCGATGTAGCGGTAAAGCGAGTAACCGACATTATCCTAAACGCAGCTAACGCTGCCATACCAAAAACCACTAAAGGCAGGATCAAGTTTCCTAAGCCGTGGTGGAACCTCTATTGTCAGGAGGCTCATAAGAAGCAAAAAAAGGCATGGAATACGTTTCGTCGTTATCCAACCACACAAAATCTCGTAGCACTTAAACGAGCTCGTGCTGAAGCTTGAAGGATTCGACGGAAGAGCCAGCGGGACTCGTGGCAGACCCATGTCAGCACAATCACGACGTCCACCCCATCAAAGACCGTATGGGGTAAAATAAAAAAAATCGTTGGCAACTACAATATATCTTGTGCACCCATTCTGGAGAATAACGGTCGTATTTTATCCGATCTCAAAGAGGTGGCTGACTTCATGGGGACTTATTTGGCAGAAGTCTCCAGTGCAAATAACTATTGCCCAAAATTTTTAACCATCAAATCACGCAAAGAACAAAAAGTTCTAGATTTTAATTCAAACATTTTTAATCAATACAACACAAAATTCACCCTTCAAGAACTGAATGCTGCCTTACAAAAATCAAAAAACACATCACCAGGTCCAGATGAAATTTACAATAGTATGTTAAAACATCTAAGCAGGTCCTCTTTAGAACATATTCTGCATCTTTTCAATAGAATTTATTCGGAACACATATTCCCGAAATCCTGGAGTCAAGCAACAGTAATTCCTATCCTTAAGCCCAATAAACCATCTGAAAAACCTGAGAACTATAGACCTATAGCTCTCACTAGCTGCCTATGTAAAATAATGGAACGGATGGTCAACTCCAGGCTGATATACATTTTGGAGTCTCATCATCTGCTATCTCCATATCAAAGTGGATTCAGCCGTGGTAGATGCACAATAGACAACCTATTGCTTCTCGAAACATTAATAAGAGAAGCATTTCTCAAACGAAAACATCTCGTGAGCGTATTTTTTGACATTGAAAAAGCATATGACCGTACCTGGAGATATGGGATCCTCAAAACCCTGCACGAGTATGGCTTACGAGGTAATCTCCCCATCTTTCTCTCTAATTTTCTAAGAGACCGAATTTTTCGCGTACGTGTCAAGTCTGTTGTTTCAGATGCATTTATTCAAGAAGAAGGAGTTCCCCAGGGAAGCGTACTAAGCGTAACTCTTTTTGTAATTGCAATCAACAGCTTAATCGAACAACTGCCTCCCGCTGTCAAAGGTACCATGTTCGTTGATGACTTTCAAATATCTTTCTCTTCATCGAGCATGAGTATCATTGAAAGACAACTTCAAATGGCTATTAATAAAGTAACACAATGGGCGGAGGAAAATGGCTTTACTTTCTCTGTTCAAAAAACTTTCTGTATCCACTTCTGCCGTAAAAGAGGTCTTCATCCTGATCCAACACTTCTCCTTAACAATCAACCAATAGCTGTAAAAGATCAAGGAAAATTCCTCGGTCTTACACTTGATAGCAAACTCAAATTTATACCACATATACAAGAGTTAAAAAAGAAATGTTTACTAAAATTAAATATCCTTAAAGTCTTATCGAACACTTCCTGGGGTGCTGATACAGAGTCTCTCTTAATAATCTACAGGGCTCTAATACGCTCAAAACTTGATTATGGATGCCAAATTTATGGCTCCACGGCAAAAAGCTATCTGAAAGTTCTAGACCCAATCCACAATCAGGCGCTGCGCATCTGCACAGGCGCTTTCCGAACTTCACCTATTAACAGTCTTCATATTCTTGCTCATGAACAATCTTTAAACAATAGACGCCTCAAACTTTCATTGAACTTCTACTTCAAAATAAAACCTTATACTGATCACCCTTTACACCTTCATATTTTTAATCCATCTAATGTTATTTTATTTTTTCATCGTCCTTCTGCAACCCCAACATTCGGGATCCGAATGCGCCGAGTGCTTTCAGATTTGCAACTGTCAGATTTTAATACTCTCTATACAATAAAACTGATTGAACCATGGTGTGAAGTAGTTCCACCTACCATCAATGACCTCGCTAAATTCTCTAAAGAGACTACCTCCAATATAGCCTACCAACAAATATTTTATGATACAAAATGCAAATATTCTGATTATCATGACATTTTCACTGACGGATCAAAAGCAAACGATCACGTCGGCTTTGCTGCAATAATAAATGGTCAAGTTACCGCTGAACAATCACACCCATCTTTCTCTGTTTTTACAGCAGAAATAAAAGCCATATTGATATCTCTACAATCAATAACCCAATCCGCTCACAAAAAGTGGGTGATATACACTGACTCAAAGAGTTCAGTGGAAGCAATCACCCACTGCAACAATAACAGCCATCCCATAGTCATTCAGTCTTACCATTTATACAAAAGTCTTACACAAAATAATTTTCATGTACTCTTTTGCTGGATCCCTGGTCACGTAGGCATTGCCGGCAATGAAGCCGTTGATTCAGCTGCCAAAGACGCAAATATCCTAGTTGATGACAGCGTCCCTTTAGTTGACATTAAAAACGTAATATCTGAATGTCTTAACACTCATTGGCAACGGACCTGGAATCTCGAAACACAAAACAAATTACATTCGATCCAGCCATCGACTAAAGGTTTCAAATCATTACAACTTACCAGGAGAGAACAAGTTTCGTTAACTCGTCTTCGCATCGGCCATACCAGGTTCACCCATAAATACCTCTTATGCCGTGAACCAGCTCCGATTTGTATTAGATGTAAAGTCAACCAGACAGTGTTGCATATCTTATGCAACTGCCCAAATTTTAACCAAATACGTTTTAAATATTTTAATAATTTTAATCCATCTCTGAAAGAGTTGCTGGGGGACCCACCCCATCCCAATATATACTCCTTCCTCCGGGAGATTGGCTTCTCCTTTTTAATTTAGTGGTTGTTTCGTCAAAATGTAAGTTTATCCGTTTTTCTTGTTACTGAAGGTTTTTTGACAACCTATTGTTTCACACCCTTTCATAAATTTTTTAATGTTTACAGGTTTTTTACTACTTGTTTTAAACTACTGTTGTTTATACCTTCCTCTCCAAAACATTTTTACTTTTATCATACCCTGATTTTTTATTTATGTATAAATTCTACACTAAAAAATCGTTTGGCGCAGTATAGCCCTCAAGGGCTCTTGCGCCATTAAAAATAAGTAAACCAACCATTCAACACGTATTGGCAGGGGACGTGGAATTCAGAAATCCAAAATAAATTGCATTCGATCCAGCCCTCCACTAGAGGTTTTAAATCATTAAATATCACCAGGAGAGAACAAGTCTTATTAGCTCGACTTCGCATTGGACATACCAGATTTACTCATAAATATCTCTTATGTCATGAACCAGCTCCAACATGGATTACATGTGATGTAAATCAGACAGTGTTGCACATTTTTTGCAACTGCCCAAATTTTAATCTAATTCGTTATAAATATTTTAATAATTTTAACCCATCTTTGAAGGAGTTGCTGTGGGAACCGCCCCATCGCAATTTGTACTCCTTCCTCCAGGAGATTGGATTCTCCTTTTTAATTTAGTGTTTGTCTCGACATTATGTGATTTCGTCCTTCCTTTGTTTTTCAAGATATTGTTTTGCCCATTTTGTCTTTATCTTCAAATTGTTTAAATGTTTTTATCGGCTGCACTTTTTAACACTAGCACTTGAAGTTTTATGCTTTCTTCTTCAAAATATGCTTTTATTTACCTTATTCTTTAATGAAAAATAAATAGCATATAATAAAATATCGTTTGGCGCAGTATAGCCCTCAAGGGCTCTTGCGCCATAAAAATCAAACCAACCAACCAGACTTCCTTGGGGAACTGGTTTGTCCGCATGGCGAACTGGAGTGAAGGGAAGAAAAAAGATCTCATGGCGTCCAATCGTTGCCAGGGGGCGAGCTTCGATTGAAGAATCTTCATCCCGGTTTTAAGGATGACGTTCAGCTCGGAGAAAACGGGCACAAGAGAAAATCCCACCGGCTTCCCGAGGAAGTTTTAGTGCTCACCATCCTTGAGGTGAGAGATCTGCTCGCCATTGAGAGAGAAGCGTGTGTCCCGTGACCCGAGCAGGGTAATTCCGGAGATGTGGAAGGACGCCGACTTCCCAGTGTTGAACGCAAGACTGAGGCGGGAAAGATCAGAAAAAAGAGAGCCTAGCATAAGCTGAAGTTCCTCGGGGCTCTCAGCCATAAGGACAATGTCGTTGGCAAATGCCAGGACTTTGTGCTGGGGGCGGTCTCCTTGGACACGTCGCAAAGCAGGGTCAATCGCCAAGTTGAAAAGGAATCCACTAAGCGGGCATCCCTGTTTGACCGCTGCTCTGCAAGGAATTTCCGCTGTGGTCGTCTGAACGGTGATGATGGAGGTGGAGGAGCCGGTGTAAATGTCGGTGACTAGGGCAACAGCCGTTGATCCCGCTCCAGCAGAGTGGAGTGCAGCGAAGATCGCCTCCTGTGGAACAGCACCGAAGGCGTTGGACAGATCAAGCCAAGCGATGCAGAGCTCTTTTTGGTTGTGGCGTGCCTGGTCAATCCTGTGCTGCAGGATGAAGTTGGGCTCTAATACTCCATCGAACGGAGTGAAGCCCTTCTGGTTGGGAGATAGAGCGCTGGTAAGTGCTGCCCAGCTGGAAAGCCTTGCGGTAATGCACTTGGCGAAAAGTTTGTAAACAGTGCACGACAGGGCAATGGGCCTCCAATCGCATATTTCGGCCTGCTCGCTGCACTTGGGGAGAAGTATGGTCCGAGATGATTTCCACCGGGGGGGGGGGGGTTCTTTTTAGCCTGATGCAGACGTTGAAGAGTGCAGAGATGGTGAGGCACTCAGGGTCCGCTTCCTTCAGGTGATGGTAGGAGACGCCATCGGGTCCCGGCGCTGAGTTCTCTGAGGACTTCAGGGCACGAGCGACTTCAACACACGTCAGTGGAAGTGCAAGGGGTCATCAACGTTCGCAGGGTCATGGCTGGGAGGAGGACTGCCGTCAATATGGTCAGTATCGCTGGAGGTGGAGCAGTAAAACGAGGGGTCAAATCCCTTCGGTTCCCAAAGGCTGGAGAAGTGTTGCTCAAGAGTCATGGGCTCGATGTTGCCCCGGACAAGCTCCTTTTGGGTGATGAGACGTACAGCTCTTCTTGTGTTTCTCCGATATATCTTCTGGATGATCGCAGGGTCGGAGACGTTGACCGCACGGGGTGCTGCAGATGACCTGGCCACACGACGGATCCGGAAATGGAACTGAAAACAGTCCAGGATTTCAGTGTCAGTTTCTATCAAATCTTCGAGTTCCGACTCGCCATGAACGTCGCGGCCAAAAAGTTGGAGGCGTTCACGGAAGGCATGGAGCAGTGGTGGAGGATCATCCGTCACGTCGTGCTGAGCGGGCTGGGAGTGACCTGCAAGTGGGGCAACAGCAGGGTTACTTTCATGCATCGGGAACACACCGGCAGAAGGTTGCAAAGTGGATTGTGGAGAACCTTGAGAACCGGGCGAATCCTGTGTTGAACTCTCTTCACCGGCTTGGGAGGGCACGACAACAACCTTCTATGTGAAATAAAAGTTCAATATTCAAAGATAAAAACACTTATTTTCAATCTAATTTATTACTTCTCTAGAATGTTTATTTCTGTCGCTACGTGAGATATTCGTCATTCTTTAATCAAATTCCATGCTTTACGAATAATTTTAAATCGTATCATGCTGGTTAATGACAAAATCTAGAAGCATGATCTTATTATTATTATTACTTTTTTTGGTAAAAAGATTTTTGCTGTTTCTTACTACGCATTCCTTCAATGAATAGCGTTCGAAAAGGAAGGCACAATTGCTAGGTTTGTTGGGGTGTCGGGCTGTTAATCAAAATGGCACCAATTCGAATCCGTGCCAATAAATATCTAATATCTCTTTAATGTTTCTTTTTTACCTGTCAGATGCTCACATGGGCAAGACTGTATTTGCCACAACCTGTTTTTTTCGTATGCACAATTATTGCTTTTTCACGAGTCATTACTCAGCCACTTTTAATGATATTTATGTTTGCATTGAAAATATGTACGACCAAAAGGTGAGCGATGATCAAATTATCACAACGTTGTATTTAACGAGGTTTTGTTACTGATGTCTTTAAATTACATGCCTTCTCTTCTGCGCTTACTTTTTTTCGGTTCTTCTTCATAATGTTCTTTCTTTGAAATTTTTAAAGAGCGAAGTGCCTTATGAAACGATTCGAAGCTCAGTGCGGAGTTCCACACGGGTCGAATAGTATTCATGTTAGTTACGTAGAAAATTAAATGCTCCTTTCTAATTACAATTTTTACATAGGAGTTTCATAGGAATAAGAATGAAATGTACATGGAAAGGCTCATTGGTGAAGAGAGCTAGCGAACATTGGGCCTTAAAGGCAGTTATGTGCAGTCTTTATCCTGATCCTTCATGGGGAAGTGCAAGTTCATGCGAAATCCCCTTTAAAATGGAAAATAGTTGATCAAGCACGATCTGTCCTGTACGCGTGAAGCGCGACAAAAGGGACGGCCGTTGAGACCATGGGGGGTAACTAGGTGGACGCGGGGAGGCATTAGGGGGCCTCGGCGATGGGCTCAGGTCCCGTGACCACCGAATGCAGTCACTGACGCAGAGTTGCTTAAATTTCTTGAGGTAAGCTTTGGACATGAGAGATCTCAGCGAAGAGTCGTTGCTCCTGTCCCATGCTCCAAGGGCACCCACTACAATGGGTACGATTTTGGGGGAAAAACCATCTTCCCTGAAGACTTGTAATAGCGGATTGTATTTCGCAATTTTTGCTTCTCGCGCGGCAGTGAAAGCGGCAGGGCGGTGGTCGAATGGGATGGTTACATCGATGATGAGGATTTGGTTTCCCATCTTGACAAAAGCATCAGGCCTCAGCTGGGTGGTGGGCACGCACTGGTTGACGGAGAGTACTTTCCCCTTGAAGGCGGCGGCCTTGACGACTCGCTTCAAGATGCAGTTGTGGCGCAGCTGCCCTGCGTGGCTATGGCGCTTGCAGTGGTTGAGAACGTGCGGTAGGGTTTCATTTCTTCATTGTAGACTCTGCATCTTTGGAGGTGTGCCGGTTGCCAAGGTTTGCATCCAGAGGGACCATGTTGAACCTGGCACGGTGGATGAAGTGCCAGTCTGCGAACCTGGTGTACTAATACCTGGTACCTGGTGGTGTGCGTCATAAAGGAAGTGACTACTCGCTTTGTCGGCGGCGGCGCACTCCATTGCCTTGCCTTCATTTCTTTTTGCATGGAGAGCTGAAGATCTCTGCTTACGAAGTCGCTCCCGAACAGATTTTGTCAATTTCCCGAATTGGAGTTCGGGCCCGAAGTCACTGACGGACCAAGTAACGCCTAAGGGTCGGGAGGCGTGCACATGTCCACACATTTTTCCCCTCGTTGACAGTTCCCTCGAGGTCTCCCTCCGCACTGCCGGAAAGGTAGGGGCCGATGTCGGCGAACGAAGCCTCTCTTCCAAGCCGCTTGGCGCACGTGTAGAACAAATAATCCTTAGCTAGCTCCTGGACCGCTTCGTCTCTTGACGTCAGGAGTTTGAACGCAGTATCAATCCTGTACAGGTCGAAGTCCTCGGCTGCGATCGGTATTGCCAGGCAGCCAAGGTCACGTTTCCCGTACAGATACTCGTTGGATGCTTCGGTGGGTATGTTCAGCGTTTTCTTCAGCTCTTTTTTCAGCATGCCATCGACCATGTTCCAGTCTGTTTTCGAGAACTGGTTGGTCCGCATGGCAAATTGCAGAGCAGGGAAGAAGAATGAACGAACAGCGTCCAACCTTTGCCAGGGTGCTAGCTTGGAGCTCATAATTTTCATCCCAGTGTGGAGCACTGTGTTGAGGTCCGCGTGGCCCGGAATTAGGGAGTAGCCGACCGGTTTTCCCAGGAACCGGTATGCCTTGCCGTCTGACAGGGCGACGATTGGGGCGTCCTGGACGTCGAATGCGGTGTTCCTGGTCCCGACTGGTGTGTGGCCAAAGAGATGTAGCGAGGCAAACTTTGCTGGGTTGAGCTGCAATCCAATCCTCGTAATGTCCGCTGCGAAGGCGTCGAGCAGGTCTTGGAGTTAAGGAGGTGACTCAGCAATCAGGACGATGTCGTCGGCATATGCCAAAACGCGCTGCTGTCCATCGCCGTCGTGCATCCTTTGCAGCGCGAAGTCAATTACGAGACTGAACAGCAGCCCACTGAGAGGGCAGCCCTGCTTGACCCCGGCCGCAATTGGGATGTCGGAAGTATCGCCCTCCTCGGTTGAAACCCGGGTGCTTGAGCCAGTGTAGATGTCGTCAATGATGCTGATTGCTGTGTCACCGATGTGGAGGGTTTGCAGGGCCTCAAGAATAGCCCCATGGGGCACCGACCCGAAGGCATTTGTAAGGTCAAGCCAGGCAATGCAGACCTTCCTTCTATTTTTCTTTGCCTTCTCGAGACGTTACATTAGATGATAGTTGTGTTCGAGAACACTGTCGTGTGGGAGGAAGCCCGTCTGTGCCTTGGCGATTATATTGTTCCTTGTGCACCAGCTCGTGATTCTACCTGCTATGCACTTGGTGAACAGCTTGTAGGAGGTGGAGCACAGGTCGATCGGCCTCCAGTTGCTGATACTCTTCGGGTCGCCTTCCTTGGGGAGAAGCACGGTCCGCGAGAGCTTCCATGCCGATGGGATCTTTTTGATGCGGAGGCAAGCATTGAAAAGGGAAGTCAATGCAGTTCCCTCCGGATCCGCCTCCCTCAGTTGTTTTTAGGAAATGCGGTCCGGGCCCGGAGCGTAGTTTTCACAGCTCCTGAGCGCGGCGGACACTTCGGAGGAGCTAAACATGAGTGTGAGGGCTCGTCATCTGGTGCTGGGCTATCTGAAAAAGGCAAGGTCGTGTGGTTTGGCGCTCCAGACGGACAAGAAGTGGGCCTCGACCTCGGCCACTGGGATCCGGCACATTGCAGGGGCTTCACCAGAAATCAGGCGTAGGGCTCTCCGTCTGTTGTTTTTGTAGATCCGCTGGATCGTTGCCGCGTCATCGATGTTCGGAGCAGGGCGGGTTCCTTGCTGCGGCGGGGCGGATCCTGAAATGTTCCTAGAGGCAGGACGTCATCTTCTCCATCAGTTCATCCAGTGCGGATGCGCTTTCCGGGCCAGTGCTGTCTCTTTCAACCCGCCTGAGAGGCTCCCAGAATGGGCGCAGTACGGACAACTCGTCAATCAGCTGCTCTTCCGCTTAAACTCCTGGGATGCTCTGGGCTGTGGAGCCCGGTCCCAGGTCTGGCGTGTCGTTGGGTGGTTGTACGCTGTTCGCAATCGCCGAACTTGACGTGGGGGACGGTGATCGCCGGCTGTTGGTCATACCTTGTTCGCTGCCTGCTAGCCGGACGTCACGCCGAACTGTGGAACTAGATGGTGACCTCGCCGGGGAACTGTTCTCCGGATGACGTGTGGGGGTGGGCTGTCGATGACCTCTTCAGGTTTCGTTGCGAGGAAGGCGGTGACCTCTGCTGGACTCGGGGCGGCTCTGGCTGGTAGTGGCCGGGGCAGGGTTGTTGCGTGCAATTCCACGGCGATCCGGCCGTTGAGACTTTGGAATGATGAGGCCAACCGCAGCGGCTTCGGCGTCCCTCCTGGCGTGTTGTGCTGCGTGGCTCCTGATCCACCTCTTAGAGGTGGTGCTGTAATTGCGTTTGTCGCAGCACCAAGGTTGGGGGGGCTGATGACAGGGTGACCGCTGGGACCCTCTGAAAGCAACTGTGGGTGATGGGCTTTTTGGCTAGTGCGGCATGGCAGATCCCGCACCAGTAAGTGGCGTTATTGATCTTCATGCCGTGTTCTTGGAGAAGATGGCGGACCAGGGACCTTTTGGACTGGGTCCACTCCTGAGCCTTGTAAGAGTCGCCACAACCTGCCTCCGTGCAACGGAAGGCGTCATGTATCGGCAAGACAATATGCAAAACATTCCCACGTCGGCAGGTGAACGTAGGACAGCGACGGGTCCCGGATGATGCGCTCGCAATGCTCACTCTACGCCGATGATGGGAACCGACTGTGGTTCTTACTTGCCTGGCCGGGGGGGGGGAACTTGAAGTCGTTAAGGCTTCCCTGTGAGTCCAGATGATCGGAGTGTTCCTCTGCCTCGGGGTTTCCAATTCCAGAGGTTAGACGCGAAGGTTGCGTCTCAGGGACATCCAGGTCGCCCCTAGTATGGATGACCTGTGTGTGCTGCTCCGCCCGGCTGACAGGGCTCCCTGGTTTAAGTTCCTTCTGGGTGTTGAGGACCAGGACGGGGCTAGGGATGTGTGCTCCAGTGGTGCGAGCGAGGAGACCATGCTTGCTGCTGGCGATATGGAACAGTCTGGACTTGGCGAAACTTGCGGAGCATCATCCTCGATGTCACTGGAATCGTGGCGGGGCGGTAGGAGAGGTTCTGACGAGTGCGGCACTAGGGCATCCTCCAGGAAGTTGGCGTCTGTGGTAGGTTCCGGTGGTGGCTGGGTCATTTGGGGCGGACTCATGACATCACTGCAGTTCGGATGGCAGGGAGGGGGTCTATGTTGCTCGGAACTCGCTGCTTCGGTATCGCAATCAGCTACCATGGGAGGTGGGGTGAGAGGAGCAGAGTCTTGACTACCTGCCGGGGGATCGACTCCATGGGCCTCATCAGCAGGAAGGTCTGTTTCAGACGCATCAGCGCGGCTTCTAGTTGCAACGTCCGGAGAGATGCTGTTCTCTGAAGACCCGCTGCCATCAAGGTCGATCACCAAGTCCATTGACTCATTTGAGCTCGGGTCTGAAGCGGAGCTCATCCGGCTGATACATCTCGGGCTCATCTGCTCAGTAACTAAGCGCTGGGGGATGCAAACAGGCAGGGGACTCCGTTCTCCAGCACCATCCTGAACACGAGAAGACACGTCTCCTTCATCACGGACTGGGGAGTGAAACAAGGTAAACTCTGGACGCCACTGTGGGGTCGATAGAGGGAATCGTAGAGGGAATGGCGATACCAACGCTGCTGGCTCCTTCCTCGAGGATTCTCCGGAGGCACGGCACGTTTAAGAACTCTTTCCCGACGTTTCCTTCTGCTAACTCATTCGATTCAACCCAATTCAACATTCACTTGGCTTCCTTGCGGCAGCTGAAAGACTCCGTGGAGGTGCAAACGTGCAGATCGATGTGGATTTGTTTTTCCGAAGGCGATGAAGTGGAAAAGGGGCACCTCTTGCATTTGCACTTCTCGGCAGGCGGTGTGGCTGGGGTACTACTACAGGAACTTTGAGAAGACCCCACCATCGTGCTTCTCCACGAAGTGTCCACTGGAGAAAGCCACATCAAAGGCCCAACCCTGGGAGAGCTTGACAGCAACACCTGGACTGCTCCGCTGGACTGGATGGCCCAAGGAAAAACCGGGAGGATCAGGCCGGGACTGGCTACAGGAGTGGCCCGCAGCGACCTGCGACCTAGTACTGTGGCAAACTGGCGACGCGGTCCACAGAGTTGAATTCAGTTGATGGGGCGGCGACGTCAAATATTCAGCAGCATCACGAGATGGCGCCACAAACGTAGACTGGGAGAGCCGGGCAGCCCCCGAGGACGATGGGCCGGTTGGAATATCCATCATTTGGCGGTGAGGCGCCAAACCTTAATTTGGGAGGGGCGGGGAAGGGAGAAACACATGGAACCAAGACGAGGGCACGACAAAAACCAGAGAATCGAAAAATATACGCAAACCAAACACGACAGGAAAATACGGGAAGGAGCTGCCGATGGTATCCACCAGTGTAGAACCTCTCACCGCTAGAGGGCGCAAATACTCAAACGGCGGAATTAGAGTCTGCGGCGGGGTATTCCGCAAAAGAAAAAACTGATGGATAGGAAATGTTCTTCGAACAAGAAAACAAAGTAACTTATATGAAAGGCATGGAGCGAATAAACAAATGAACGGTTAAACAGTGATAAACAATACAGATGATCACACAAACAGGGTTAGAAACGCTAACAAACAAAAATGATGAAAAACAAGACACAGAAAAACAAACACCTAACACGACAACAACAAAATCAGGAAAGAGCCGTCGCGTGAAACAGGTGAAAACAACAAAAATGCTTCAGTGTAACAGATAACACAATAATTAACAGAGTAATAGGACCCACAAACAAAACACACTACTGGGAGAGCGATAGAATAGAAAAAAACAACAAAAAATGTCCCAAAAGAACTAGCACAATGAGCGCGGAGGGTGCACTAGAGCACCAAAAACGCACGGCACGTCAACGGTAGTACTCGAATCTAACAAATATACACGGGGAACAAGTTAAAAAACAGATAGGAACAAAGGAAGTACAACGGCCTTTGGGCTAGTTAGGGACGCTCCCAATAGATGGCGCTGCGGAGCAGTGAGCGTCCGCAAGGCAAGGCATGGCTAAGAGAAGGGGGAAGAACTCAGGGCGGGGAAAATGGAAGGAGGGTACCTCACCTAGTCAAGTACTGCATCTGGCGATCCGGCGGGCACGTTGAAGGAGTCAAACTGGCTCGACGGATGGATAGGCGCCGAAGAATCCACGGCTGTAGACACCCAGGGACCAGCGTTCTCGACCTTGGCTTACGTTAGGATCATTCTGTCAGCGACTCAGGACACGACACAAATCAACACGCGCTGAGAGGAACTGCCTTAACACATCAATGGTGGCTGTTTATCTGCTGCATTGCTGAGTGGAAGTGGAAGTTCTTATTTCTTGGTAGAAGTGAAAGTTCTTATTTCTAGCAGAAAGTTAAAGTTTGTTGTTGGGTCCACCACAGTCCTCAACCCCAAGTGCCAAGGGCACTGAGGGCTACGAATATCTTGGGTTGAATCTCACTCGTCGTCCGGAACGAGTTATTGTAACAGGTGCTTCAGGTTGTTGGAAGGGTTGAACTGGTTGGTGAACTGGATCTGGTGGTGGATGTGGAGGTGGACGGTCTGGTTCGTGGTTGAGCAGAAAGACGGGCTTGAGTCGGTCGATGTTGATTACGGAAGGTTTACCATTAATATTTAGGGTGAAGGTCTTGTCTGTACGTTGCATTACCAGGTAGGGTCCATTATATGGAGGTTGAAGAGATTTTTTAACACCGTCAACCCGAACAAATACGTGGGTGGCTTTACTTAAAGAAGGATGAATGAATATCGATCTTTTGTCGTGGGAAGCAGTAGGAGTAGATTTTAACGACTGCATGGATTGACGAAACTGTTGTAGAAAATCGTGGGGTTCAATATTAATTGTTGGTTCTTCCAAGTATTCTGCTGGTAATTGAAGAGGAACACCATAAACCAGTTCTGCGCCGGTGCACTGCAGATCTTCCTTTACTGTCGCTCGAATTCCTAATAGAACCAGTGGTTGAGCACGAGTCCGTTTGTCTTTATGGCAGCGGAGTCCTTGTTTCAGGGTTCTGTGGAAGCCCTCAACCAACCCGTTCCCAGAAGGGTGGTACGGTGATGTGCGCGTCTGTTGAACTCCCAGGACCTTGTTAAGTACCATAAAACGCAATGGCGAAATGATAAACACCAAACATGTCATTCTCACATTTAACACACCCGTCCTCCCGCCACGTGTTAAAGCTGGCTACCTCTCTTGCCCAGTTAGGCCATATATCACAAACCCGCTCCGGTGCTTTAAATGCCAGCGGTTTGGACATTCGAAGCTCTCGTGCCGTGGTACCGACACCTGTGCCAGGTGTGCAGAGCCCGGTCACGACAATAATACATGTGCTAAGACCTACAAATGCATAAACTGCAAGGGGGAACATCCTTCATACTCCAGATCATGCTTAAAATGGATCTCAGAAAAAGAAATTCAGGTGATTAAAACAACACAAAAAAAATCCTATCCAGACGCAAGAAAATTGGTTGAATCTCGCACACCAAAGACAGGCCTTTCATATGCAGCAGCCATCAAAAAGGTATTTAAATCTGCAAGCACACAAACAGATGCCCAAACTGAAACTTCAACTAATCCAAAAACCGTAAACACAACCAAATCAAATAAACAAATTAATAGTCCAAAATCTTCTTTTAAGAAAACTAATCAAAATCAACAACAAAAACAAAAAACAAATACTGTATCTGTTACTGTTAATGAAAACATTCCAATCGCACAGAATTCGAAAAACTAATTGAAAAAAAGAAAATTATGCAAACACACGCTAAAATTGGGGTAGCCTCTAAACAGAGGCCCCCAAAATATCATAATTTTAAAAAGGAGGACTTTTTGCTTTCCAGCAAAAAAGTCAAATTGACTAAATCTCAACTACTTCCTCCCCAAGAGGAAGACGAGGATGTTGAATTCGAAGATCTTCCGCCATCCGACGATGAAGGATGGACGGACCATCCTCCTTCATGAGCCGCTCTCCCTTCTTCCGGCCGTTCCTCCTTCCTTTTTTCTCCATGGCCCTGAGCATTCTTTCTTGGAATTGTCAGAGTTACTCGCATAATGTCACGGACATAAAAGATCTTGTCGAATATCACCAACTGGCCATATTCTGTCCTCAGGAAACATTCCTATCGCCCACTGATAAACCGAGGCTGAAAGGTTTCCACGTATACCGCAAGGACTGCTTGTCAGGTGACCGTCGTTGTGGAGGAGTGGCTTTGCTAATCGCTAATGATTATGCATCTAGCCAGCTCAATATCAACACATCTCTGCAAGCAGTAGCTGCGCGCGTTCACCTTCACTCGCTGTTTACAATTTGTACTGTATATATTCCACCTTCTTACGACTTGAGAGGCGTGGAACTGCAAACACTTGTAGATCAACTTCCTCCCCCTTACGTCATCTTGGGGGATTTCAATGGCCATAATCCTCTCTGGGGGAGTCCCGACTCCAACAGTAGAGGTTTAACAATAGAAAATTTTATCGAAGACAATGATCTTTGCATTCTTAACAATGGTGAAAACACTTATTTTCATCCTCCTACCCAGACTTACCACGCCATCAATCTCGTAATATGTTCACCTTCTTTTCTGTCACGTTGGGATTTCCAGGTGGTGGGTGGTCTTTACACCAGTGGCCATTTTCCGATCAGGATTACCTCTACTGGACGTTGCGGCAATCAGCAGCATCAGCAAGACCGTCTTCGCATTGATCGAGCTGATTGGGCAGCATTTACCCAGTTGGCAGAAATTAAATCTTCAGACGTGATTGATATTGACATCGATGTAGCCGTAAGCCGTTTAACCGACATAATATTGACGGCAGCGAACGTTGCAATTCCAAGAACAACTAAAGGTAGGATCAAATTCCCTAAGCCTTGGTGGAACTTTGATTGTCAGGAGGCTCATAAGGCACAAAGAAAAGCATGGAGCACTTTTCGTCGGTATCCGACCACACAAAATCTTGTGGCACTTAAACGAGCTCGTGCTGAAGCTCGGAGGATTCGTCGAAAAAGCCAGCGGGACTCGTGGCAGGCCTATGTCAGCACAATCACGACGTCCATCCCATCTAAGACAGTGTGGGGTAAAATCAAAAAAAATTCTGGTAACTACAATACGTCTTGTGCTCCCATTCTGGAGAAAAATGGTCAACTTTTGTTGGATGACGAAGAGGTGGCCGACTGCCTGGCGACTCATTTAGCAGAAGTCTCCAGTGCAAATAACTACTGCTCAAAATTTTTAACTATCAAATCACGCAAGGAAGAAAGAGTTCTAGATTTTAATTTAAACATTTTTCATCAATACAACACAAAATTTACATTTCAAGAGCTAGATATTGCTTTACAAAAATCAAAAAACACATCACCTGGCCCTGACGAAATACACAATAGTATGTTAAAAAACCTGAGCAGGTCTTCATTAGAAAATATACTGAGACTATTTAACAGAATTTATTTGGAGCCAAGCAATAGTAATTCCTATTCTGAAACCAAACAAACAATCTGATAAACCCGAGAGTTACTGACCTATAGCCCTCACAAGCTGCCTTTGTAAAGTAATGGAGCGGATGGTAAACGCCAGGCTCATGTACATTTTGGAGGCGTACCATCTGCTATCTTCTTATCAAAGTGGATTCAGGCGCCGCAGATGTACCATAGACAACCTACTGCTTCTCGAAACATCAATAAGAGAAGCATTTCTCAAACGAAAACATCTTGTGAGCGTATTTTTTGACATTGAAAAAGCATATGACCGTACCTGGAGATATGGCATCCTCAAAACCCTGCACGAGTATGGGTTACGAGGTAATCTTCCCATCTTTTTCTCCAATTTTCTAAGAGATCGAACTTTTCGCGTACGTGTCAAATCTGTTCTGTCAGATACCTTCATTCAAGAAGGAGTGCCACAGGGAAGTGTACTAAGCGTAACTCTCTTTGTAATAGCAATCAACACTTTAATTGAACAACTGCCTCCCGCTGTCAAGGGTACCATGTTCGTTGATGACTTTCAAATTTCTTTCTCTTCATCGAACATGAGTATCATTGAAAGACGACTTCAAATCGCTATAAATAAAGTATCACAATGGGCAGAGGAAAATGGCTTCACTTTATCTGCTCAAAAAATCTTCTGCATCCACTTCTGGCGTAAAAGAGGGCTTCACCCTGATCCAAGTCTTCTCCTTAACAATCAACCAATAACTGTAAAAGATCAAAGAAAATTCCTTGGTCTCACACTTGATAAAAAACTTAAATTTATACCGCATGTACAGGAGTTAAAAAAGAAATGTTTACTGAAATTAAATATCCTTAAAGTTTTAGCCCATCCGTGTCCGTTTACCTTGTCGTGGTGGGGGGGCTTGCGGTGTGGTGAGTTCGGGGCGAGCTCTTGGGAGGAGTAGTGAACCCCCAGTTGCTCAAACAGAATATCGGCGGGAGGGGATTTTTTTCCCTTCCTTCCCTCATCACACTTACCAAATGCGGACGAAAACCCCTAAGCCAAGGTGTGTCAACCGTGCCTATGGCTGCGTGGTACCGGGGGTAGTCGGTGCCTCAAACGGGAGGCTTCAGGGATAGCAGGCGAACCCTGTCGTACGCAGCCTTACCTCTGTGTAGGGGGGCTACACAGGGGCTAGACCCCACTTTTCCCCCTAGTTCTCTGGTTTTTTTATGGATATAAACACAAAGAACACTTCTCCCCCTTGTGGGGAGCGTCAGACTGATTCGCTTACATCTGCAAAATTCTTTATTATCAAAAGGAACGAAAATCTAACATTCACCGCTGTATCCCCATTCTTAATTAACAAGGCATTAATAAATCTTATCGGCGAGTTCCAATCAGTAAAAAAGCTACGCACTGGCGAACTATTAGTTGAAATCAAACATCCTAAACAAGTTCAACCTATTCTAGCTATCAAACAACTAGGCTCATATCTATGTACAGTTACAGCTCACTCAACTCTTAACTTTTCTCGGGGAGTTATTTCAGAGCCAGACCTTCTATTTACATCAGAGAAGGAAATTCTAGAAGAAATGAAAGACCAACACGTAAGTGGAGTGAAGAGGATCACTATTAAACGCAATGGCGAAATGCAGAATACTAAACATATTATTCTGACTTTTAGTACGCCTATCCTCCCTTCACGTGTCAAAGCTGGTTATCTCTCCTGCCCTGTTAGACCATATATTCCTAACCCGCTACGGTGCTTTAAGTGCCAGCGCTTTGGGCATTCCAGACTGTCATGCCGTAGTGCAGAAACTTGTGCCAGGTGCGCTGAGCCCGGCCACGACAGCAATGAATGCAAAAAGGAATATAAATGTGTCAACTGCAAAGGAGATCACCCGTCCTACTCTAGAAAATGTCCAAACTGGCTCTCCGAAAAGGAAATACAAGTAATCAAAACCACTCAGAACATATCATATCCAGATGCCAGAAAAATTGTTCAGTCTCGTACGCCTTCAGCCGGACTTTCATATGCTGCAGCAGTTAGAAAAGTATTCAATTCTACCAGCACACAAACAGATCCTCAAATTATTAATACAATAACCAGCACTAAATCAACTAACTCTCCTAAATCAAAAAATAAACAACTCAATACCCCTAAGCCTCCACAAAAAAATAGTAACGAAACTAAAATATTAAGTACACAAATCCCGAGTTCAAGTTACCCATCTACAATAATTTTAAAAAAACCAACTGATCAAAAACAAAACAAAACTGTGGAAAAAAAGAAAATTATCCAAACGCGCGCAAAAATTGGGGTAGTCTCTAAACAGAGGCCCCCAAAATTTTATAATTTTAAAAAAGAGGACTTTTTACTTTCTAGCAAGAAAGTAAAATTAACAAAGTCCCAAATTGAAAAACTTCAACAACCTTCTCCCCAAGAGGAGGACGAGGATGTCGAATTCGAAGACCTTCCGCCATCCGACGATGAAGGATGGACGGACCATCCTCCTTCATGAGCTGCCCCCTCTTCTTTCGGCCGTTTCTCCTTCCTCTTTTCTCTATGGCCCTGAGCATTCTTTCTTGGAATTGTCAGAGTTACTCGCATAATGTCATGGACATCAAGGATCTTGTCGAATATTACCAACCGGCCATATTTTGTCTGCAAGAAACATTTCTGTCCCCTGCTGATAGACCGAGGTTGAAAGGTTTTGACATGTACCGCAAGGACTGCTTGTCAGGAGACCGTCGTTGTGGAGGAGTGGCATTGCTAATCAACAATGATTATGCATCTAGCCAGCTCAATATCAACACATCCCTGCAAGCAGTAGCTGCGCGCGTTCACCTTCACTCGCTGTTCACAGTTTGTTCTGTATATATCCCACCTTCCTATGACTTAAGAAGCGTGGAGTTGCAGACACTGGTTGATCAACTTCCTCCTCCATTTGTCATCTTGGGGGATTTCAATGGCCATAATCCTCTCTGGGGGAGTCCAGACTTCAACAGTAGAGGTTTAACAATAGAAAATTTTATTGAAGACAATGATCTCTGCATCCTTAATAACGGTGAAAACACTTATTTTCATCTTTCTACCCAATCTTACCATGCCATCGATCTCGTAATATGCTCACCTTCTTTTCTGCCACGTTGGGATTTTCAGGTGGAGGGTGGACTCTACTCCAGTGGCCACTTTCCAATCAGGATAACCTCTACAGGACGCTGCGGCCATCAGCAGCATCAGCAAGCTCGACTTCGCATTGATCGAGCTGATTGGGCAGCATTTACCCAGTTGGCAGAAATTAAATCAGAAGACGTGACTGATATTGATATCGATGTAGCGGTAAAGCGAGTAACCGACATCATCTTAAACGCAGCTAACGCTGCTATACCAAAAACCACTAAAGGCAGGATCAAGTATCCTAAGCCTTGGTGGAACCTTGATTGTCAGGAGGCTCATAAGAAACAAAAAAAGGCATGGAACACGTTTCGTCGTTATCCAACCACACAAAATCTCGTGGCACTTAAACGAGCTCGTGCTGAAGCTCGAAGGATTCGACGGAAGAGCCAGCGGGACTCGTGGCAGGCCTACGTCAGCACAATCACGACGTCCACCCCATCCAAGACTGTATGGGGTAAAATAAAAAAAATCGTTGGCAACTACAATACATCTTGTGCACCCATTCTGGAGAATAATGGTCGTATTTTATCCGATTACAAAGAGGTGGCTGACTGCATGGGGACTTATTTGACAGAAGTCTCCAGTGCAAATAACTATTGCTCAAAATTTTTAACCATCAAATCACGCAAAGAACAAAAAGTTCTAGATTTTAATTCAAACATTTTTAACCAATACAACACAAAATTCACCCTTCATGAACTAAATACTGCCTTAAAAAAATCAAAAAACACATCACCAGGTCCAGATCAAATTCAAAATAGCATGTTAAAAAATCTAAGCAGGTCTTCATTAGAAAATATTCTGCAGCTTTTTAACAGAATTTATTCTGAACATAGATTCCCAAAATCCTGGAGTGAAGCAATAGTTATCCCTATCCTTAAACCAAATAAACAATCTGATAAACCTGAGAGCTATAGACCTATAGCTCTCACTAGTTGCCTATGTAAAGTCATGGAACGGATGGTAAACGCCAGACTGATGCACATTCTGGAGTCACACCATCTCATATCCTCATATCAAAGTGGGTTTAGGCGTGGCAGATGCACAATAGACAATCTAATGCTTCTCGAAACATCAGTAAGAGAAGCATTTCTCAAACGAAAACATCTTGTCAGCGTATTTTTCGATATTGAAAAAGCATACGACCGTACCTGGAGGTATGGGATCCTCAAAACCCTTCATGAGTATGGGTTGCGAGGTAATTTACCCATCTTTCTCTCCAATTTTCTGAAACATCGTTCTTTTCGTGTACGCGTCAAGTCTGTTCTATCGGATACCTGCATTCAAGAAGAAGGAGTACCCCAGGGAAGTGTACTAAGCGTAACTCTATTCATTATAGCAATCAATAGCTTAATTGACCAATTGCCTCCCGCTGTAAAAGGTACCATATTTGTGGATGATTTTCAAATTTCTTTCTCATCAACAAACATGAGTATCATTGAAAGACAACTTCAAATTGCAATCAATAAAGTAACCCAATGGGCGGAAGAAAATGGCTTCACTTTCTCTGCTCAAAAAACATTCTGTATCCACTTCTGCCGTAAAAGAGGACTTCACCCTGATCCAAATCTTCTCCTCAATAATCAACCAATAGCTGTAAAAGATCAAGGAAAATTCCTTGGTCTCACATTTGATAATAAACTAAAATTTATACCGCATATACAAGATTTAAAAAAGAAATGTTCATTAAAATTAAATATCCTTAAAGTCTTAGCGAACACTTCTTGGGGTGCTGATACAGAGTCTCTGTTAAGAATATACAGGGCTCTGATACGCTCAAAACTTGATTATGGATGTCAAATTTATGGCTCTGCTGCAAAAACCTATCTGAAAAGTCTGGATCCAATACATAATCAGGCACTGCGCATCTGCACAGGAGCATTTCGAACTTCGCCTATCAACAGTCTTTATATCCTTGCACACGAACAATCTCTAAACAATAGACGCCTCAAACTTTCTTTAAATTTTTACTTCAAAACAAAACCCTGCACCAATCACCCACTACATCTCCACATTTTTAATCCATCTAATGTTGCTTTATTTCTACACCGGCCTTCGATGACCCCAACATTTGGGATCCGAATGCGTCTGGTACTCTCACACCTGCAGCTATCAGATTTCAAATCCGTTAACACAATAAAACTAATTGAACCATGGTGCGAAGTCATACCTTCTATAATCAATGATTTCTCAAAATTCCCAAAACAAACTACCGCTAATACAGTTTATCAACAAGTCTTTCATGAGATCAAAAGCAAATATTCTGGATATAAACGCATTTTCACTGACGGATCAAAAGCAAACGAACACGTCGGCTTTTCCACAATAATTAATGATCAAGTTACGGCAGAAAAATTAAACACATCTTGCTCGGTATTTACTGCAGAAATAAAAGCAATATTTTCATCTCTAGAATCAATAGCCCAATCTGTTCATAGAAAGTGGGTGATATTCACTGACTCAAAGAGTTCAGTGGAAGCCATCACTCATTGCGATAATAATAGCCATCCTATAGTCATCCAGTCATATCTTTTATACAAAAACCTTATGCAAAATAATTTTCGTGTTCTTTTTTGTTGGATCCCTGGTCATGTGGGTATTGCAGGCAATGAAGCAGCCGATTCAGCTGCCAGAGCTGCAAGTATCCTGGTTGATAATAGTGTCCCTTTCCATGATATTAAAAACGCCATCGTTGTAAGCCTCAACACGTATTGGCAGGGGACTTGGAATTCAGAAATCCAAAATAAACTGCATTCGATCCAGCCCTCCACTAGAGGTTTCGGATTATTAAATATCACCAGGAGAGAGCAAGTCTTATTAGCTCGACTTCGCATTGGACATACCAGATTCACCCACAAATATCTCTTATGTCATGAACCAGCTCCAACATGCATTACATGTGATGTAAATCAGACAGTGTTGCACATTTTATGCAACTGCCCAAATTTTAATCTAATTCGTTATAAATATTTTAATAATTTTAACCCATCTTTGAAGGAGTTGCTGGGAGAGCCACCCCATCGAAATTTGTACTCCTTCCTCCAGGAGATTGGATTCTCCTTTTTAATTTAGTGTTTGTCTGGTCATTATGTGATTTCGTCCTTCCTTTGTTTCTCAAGATATTTTTTCGTCCATTTGGTCTTTATCTTTAAATTGTTTAAATGTTTTTATCTGCTGCACTTTTTTAATATTGACACTTGAAGTTTTATGCTTTCTCCTTCAAAATATGCTTCTATTTACTATATTCTTTAATAAAAAAATAAATAGCATATAATAAAATATCGTTTGGCGCAGTATAGCCCTCAAGGGCTCTTGCGCCATAAAAACCAACTCAACAACAACAACAATAAAGTTTTAGCGAACACTTCTTGGGGTGCTGATATGATACAGTCTCTGTTAAGAAGATACAGGGCTCTTATACGCCCAAAACTTGATTATGGATGCCAAATTTATGGCTCCGCGGCAAAAACCTACCTGAAAGCTCTCGATCCAGTACATAATCAGGCACTGCGCATCTGCACAGGAGCTTTCCGAACCTCACCTATCAACAGTCTCCATATTCTTGCTCATGAACATTCTTTAAACAATAGACACCTCAAACTTTCCTTCAACTTCTACTTCAAAACAAAACCTTACACTGATCACCCTTTACACCTTCATATTTTTAATCCATCTAATGTTGTCTTATTTCTTCATCGTCCTTCTGCAACCCCAACATTTGGGATCCGAATGTGCCAGGTGCTCTTAGATTTGCAGCTGTCAGATTTCAATACTCTCAATACAATAGAACTAATTGAACCATGGTGCGAAGTAAATATATCAACCATCAATGACCTCGCTAAATTCCCTAAAGAGACTACCTCTAATGCTGCTTACCAGCAAATATTTTCTGATACAAAATGCAAATATTCTGATTACCATGTCATTTTCACTGACGGATCAAAAGCAAACGATCACGCTGGCTTTTCTACAATAGTGGATGGTCACGTTACGGCAGAAAAATTAAACCCATCTTGCTCTGTATTTACTTCAGAAATGAAAGCCATATCTAAATCTCTCCAATCCATAACCCAATCCAATTATAAAAAATTGGTGATATACACTGACTCAAAGAGTTCAGTAGAAGCCATCACTCACTGCAACAGTAACAGCCACCCTATAGTCCTGCAGTCATATCATTTATACAAAAATCTTAAGAAAAACCAATTTCATGTTCTCTTCTGTTGAGTCCCTGGTCATGTGGGAATTGCAGGCAATGAAGCAGCCGATTCAGCTGCCAGGGCCGCAAGTATCCTGGTTGATGACACTGTCCCTTTTGATGACATTAAAAACGTAATTTCCTAATGTCTTAACACGCATTGGCAGCGGACCTGGAATCTTGAAACACAAAATAAATTGCATTCTATCCAGCCCTCGGCTAAACGTTTCACATCTTTACAACTTAACAGGAGATAACAAGTATTATTAGCTCGACTTCGCATTGGTCACACAAGGTTCACTCATAAATACCTTTTATGTCGCGAACCAGCTCCAACGTGCATTACATGTAATGTGAATCAGTGTTACATATTTTAAGTAACTGCCCTAATTTTAACAAAACTGGTTTTTTAAATATTTTAATAATTTTAACCCCTCTTTGAAGGAGTTGCTTGGGGACCCACCCCATTGCAATTTATACTCCTTCCTCCACGGAATTGGATTCTCCTTTTTAATTTAGTGTTTGTGTCGTTAAAATGTGATTTTTCTTTTTCTTGTTATTCAAGGTGTTTTATCCAACATATTATTTCATACGTTATTTAAATATTTTTAATGTCTACTTGTTTTTTATTACTTATTTTAAACTACCTATGTTTATATCTTTCACCTGAAAACGCGCTTACTCTTATACTTATCTATATATTTCATTCCAAAAAAACGTTTGGCGCAGTATAGCCCTGAAGGGCTCTTTCGCCATAAAAAATAAACAAACCAACCAACCAACCAACCAACCAGTTCCGAGCGAAGTTTAGAGGGGTCCACTTCCTGGTTCTCGCCAAGGATGGTAAATCTTGTAGCGGCAGCCTTCTTGATTCGGTCAACGATGGCGTTGTGTCTTCTTTGGTAGGCTGCGCTGTTCCGCATGCAGTGCTCCAGGACGTGAGGAAGTGTTTCTTGATTTCCAGGGCACCTTCTGCAGCCGGGGTCAACTCCACGCTTCCAGGGCTTTGCAGCATTTAAGGGCAGCAGGTTCAGCCGGGCACGGTGAACAAATCTCCAATCCGCGAACCTTGTGTAGGCTCCGTTGGGGAAGAAGGAGCTGGCTGGTGATGCGGCCACACACTCCAGAACTTTGCCTTGGTTGGGACAGGCCAGAAGCTTCGCCGCGTGTTCCTTACGACTCAGATCTCTAGTGACTTTCAGGACTTTTCTTCGGTCAGACGTCCTCAGTGTTGACACACGGTAGACTATCTCCGGAACTCCATCTGGGAACGACCAGGTGATGCCGACACGACGCGAAGCACAGCTAGTCCTTGCCCAAAGATTCGAGACTTCGTTGGACGTCTTCCGGAAAGGACCATCCATTGATCCTAAAAGGTATTCTCCAAGCAGCTCATGGGTGGGAGGAATACGGGCTCTTTTATGGACGGCATCCTTCAAGTCCTGGAGCGCTAGGACGGCAACGGCAGAGTCGAGGGAGGTCAGCAACTTGAATGCAGAATCGACCAGATGCAAGTCCGAGTCCTCGGCGAGTAGGGGCATTCAGAGACAGCCAGACTTCCTGTGGCCATATAGATAATTATTGGAGGCCCGGGACGGGAGACTTAGGGTGTCTTTGAGAGGTTTCATGAAGTGCTGGTCAATCTTGGTCCAAGCTTCTTTTGGGAACGTGCCCATTCTCATGGCAAACTGCAAGGACGGGAAGAATGATTTCATCGCGTCGATGAAAGCTTGCCCAGTGGCAAGCTTGGAGGAGCAGATTCTCTGGCCGATGTTGATGGCTTCCTTGAGAGAGGAAAAGTCCGGTACCAAGTTGAAGCCAACGGGTTTCCCTAAGAAATGCTGGAAATCACTTTCCTGAAGGCTCCTAATAGGCTGGTTGTCAAGATGAAAGACAGTTGCCCTCGCACCGACAGGCGTAGCACCAGAGAAGTGCAAAGTAGCTGACTTGGCCACGCTGTGTTGGAGGCCAATCTTCATCAGGTCCTCACGAAGCGACGAGAGCGAAGCTTGCAAACGGGCAGGATCCTCATCCAGCAGAACTAGATCATCAGCAAAGGCCAAAATGCGGTGGGAGCTGCAATTACCTTGAATCCGACGGATGACTGGGTCCAGGGCAAGGTTGAAGAGCATGCCGCTGAGGGGACAGCCCTGTTTAACCCCCGCGGAAATCCGCACGGCATCAGACACACCTTCGGTAGCGAGGAACCTCGTGGAGCAGTCGGAATAAATGTCCTTCACCATACGCAAGAGAGTAGGCCCAGCGCCGCTTGCTTCGACTGCCTTAAAGATGGCATTGTGGGATAAGGAGCCGAACGCATTGGACACATCCAACCAAGCCACGCAAAGTTCAGACGTAGCCCTACGTGCCCTTGGCAGACTACTCTCCAAGACGAGATAGAGTCGCTGAAAATGTCAGAAATCGCGAAAATGACGACTTCTCAAAATACATGCGCGCTTGCAACCGTCCAGTTTGTAATGCTGACGATGACAAAAGTAGCATTTCTCATTCTCCCACCCCCACCTCGTGGGCACGCTCTGACCGTAAGACTGTTTTTTTTTGTCGAAAGCTTGGGGGAATTCGGCAGCAGGCAACACCGCTACTCACTTAAAAAAGTGCACTCTTTGACAGTGAACGGGTTAATATTTGTTTTTTTTTTTCTGAAGTTACCCAAAAGGTGATCGTGTCGCTTGGGGAAACGAACGGAACAGGGGACTCGGCTGGATGCAGGAGGCACAGACACACAAAATGTACAATTTTTTTTTTTTACTGAAGTAAGAAGTTTTACAGAGAATTGACATTACACAAGTAAAGTACAACAATCTCATTGTATAGTATTGAATGATTTCTACTCTTTTTACATTGGGAGTGGACCGAATCCCGCAAGTAGTGCAATAGCGGGCCGACCCGTGGCGAGGGCGGAATAAATTCCAGACCGCAAGCCTCAGTTAAAAAATTAGTTTAATATCGTACTATCTAATGGACAGTGTATCAGATATTAAGCTGATAAGAACAGGAAAAAAAATTTATTTA